>NC_091146.1:22970788-23285687 GCF_041381155.1 Argopecten irradians
GACGGCGGACGGCGAACGGCGGGACGGCGGACGGCGCACGACGTCGGGACGAAGAAATGATATCAGGTCAGATGACCTAAAAAGTATGTGATTTTTATATGATTTGTGTTCTTGTGGTAAGCTAACGTTAAACTTATATGCTATGATTAAGCAAATAGTCAGACAACGTTGAATTACAACACTAAAATTAACATTGATTCTCGATGTTGAAACCCCAAACGTTGAAAAATTGGTATGTTGACCCACTTTTCTATAATCTAATATAAATTAACTGTTTATCACTCGGATTAGCTTCTACGGTGATTCATGTTGATTCAAACATACTTGTGCCTGTGGGTAATTAGATAATTGAAGTATGTCAGACCTTAAGTCTTTTATCTTTTTTTATGGGTTATATCTTTCTCTACCTTATACCTTATAAGGTTGCGGTTATTACAGGGTGGGTGTCTGACGTGGTGTTTTATATATGTTTTGTCTGTAAAACTTATGTTCGTCTTGGGCGAAGCCAGGTAGCTGATCCACTGTATAATATTTGTATCATCTATCCGTGTGTCGTCCCAGCGGTGTCTTGTTATTATTTATCAGATGTTAAATAAAGCTTAAAAAAAACTTATACGTGCGTTAATTATTTATGTTGTCACTTGGAAACCCAAGCTAGAACCTGGGTAGACGAGGTCACTCCACCTGCATCATGTACAATTAGCGTATGTTGTGCTCTTTTGTCGAGATGACTACGTTACACGGAAACAATTCTGGTCCGCAGGAACAAGTCACGAAAATGATTTTATATTTATGTCTGAATTTCATGTCTGATATATCTCTTTTTTTGGTAAGACTCACAAAGAAATGGACTGACCGCCTACTCGATATACACGACAGTCAAACAACATATGCTCGAGCGACCATGAAAAAGACGGGAAACAACACATGCACTCTATACAATGAAACAATATTTACGACAGGTACTCTCCTATAGCTAACACATAATCATGACACAATATCCCCACGGGTATATTATTTACATAAATCACAAACTATTCACAAGCCCCGCTACACGTTAACCGAAAATGGTCAAGGTCAACTGAACCTGGTCGTTTGAGCAAACACTTAACAAACTTAATACTGTTCACATTCATCGATGTTGAAGGGATATTATAATATGAACCAAAACACACAAAACTGCTTTGACGTAAAATACAATCAATCAAACTTTTTTGTTTTGTTCACATTAGAACAATATTTTGAAGCTCATTTTCTGCAGGCAACATTGACAATTGTAATTGACCAGATTATAGCGAGATCATTACGTTTTTTGAGCTTGTGAGTTTTTTAGACGGATCACTGTCAATCAAACTACACATGACTTGTATTTTATACTTGTGCATGCTACGATGTTGTTTGCTCCTACATTGAATATGTGCACGTGCGTTTGTGGGCACGAGGCATGGATTTCGACGCCATTAAGGTATAGAGTTATCTTGTCCCAAACAACAGCGGGACAACCCTGTCAAGTATAGGAGAAATGTATTTCGATATAGTCGTTGATTTGGGGACGCGACATGTCATTGTCTTTAAAAATATAATATACTTACATATATTAATTAGATTCTTATAACAGTCTATTTTGAATAGCAATATAATTAGTAAAGACAATTAGATGATTACAGTTTCCATTGGCTATTATTTTTTGTAATGAATAGCCTTTTGTTGCCCAACATTAACATAAAAACTTTTATAGTTTCCCTGATTTGTTTAAGATGCTGACGTTTAAAGCTAGGCATTCTACTTAACCTTTTGTAAAAACAGCGATGTGGTAGCTGTAATGCTCACTCGTAAAATGGAAAGCTGAATACCTTCTTCTGCGGAAAAAACCCAACGTCTTATATTTTGTATGGGTACAATACATGTAATCTATCTTTTGTTCTATTTTATATACACGCAAATTTGCAGAATTCATAAAATGACTCATAGGAAACAATAGCTAGAACTGACCAAATCGTGCATCTGTTAAAAATAAAACTACGTCGTAGATTATATTTTTCCATATAGATACTAGACACAGCGACTGTATTAGTATTATCCACCATTGGTAAGTGTGTGTGTGTTTTTGTCTTACCGAAATATGTTAAGAGTATTATCGTATATTTCTTCAATCTTTGTATTCTTATTATGAGGTGTATAATACCAACTGTGTACCCATTGAATGACCTTACAATTTTTTTTTTCTTCCAAATCACTCAATTATATGTCGATAAATTCAAGAAGATTAATACCATCCACTTTCCAGTTGTTTGTCGTTTTAACTTCTATCAAAGATAATATATTCTCAATATATGATTAAATGTCTAATAGGAACAACATAGTGTTGTTTTTAGATAAACCACTCACGGGTTCAAAATTCAAATCTTCGCAATATGACTAAACACGTGTAAAGATTTTTGCTGAACAAAAATGTATCTCGTTAATAACTCAAATTGAATGTTTAACAAATATTTGTCTCCTGTAATAAATCATATGTATGTTTCAAATTGAAATAAGACGATCCTATTCTGCAGCAACGTCGCCATTAAAGAAATTAAACAAGATACCTTACACTAACTTATCTTATACAATAATAGACCGTTACAACGGTTTAAAACCACATTTATCCGAGACACACGTTATTGTGCGCATATCACATCTGACGGCTTTAACAATAGATAAAGCAATTCATTGTTACACTGTTAACGTCTTTGTCAAAAATAATTGACCGAATCTATCTCGCCGATAAGTAAGCTATTCATGTATACATCCCCGAAGTCATCTAAAGTAACAATGCCGTTAACTAACGGGAAATTCTAGCCAAAATGTAAAGCTGCTAACACCGAGAACGGCTTTTGTAAATTAAAAAAATGAATACAAATTTCAAACATGTCTGTCAAACTTAAGTGTCTGAAACTCAGATAGAGTTATCTTCTAACTGCTCCTTATACAAATATATTAACGAAGGTTTTGGTCTACAGAAATATTAAAAAAAAATCTATAATCTGAAAGAAATATCGAAAATTCATGTTTCGTCACAGAAGTTTAATATCGAGAGAGGTCGTTATAACGATACAGATAGATGTCGTCGAATTTGTACAGCATTCAATAGCGGGGATATCATTTTATTATTAAATGCAAAATTTTAAAGATATAAGACTTAAGTGTATCAAGAGCTATTATTTTGAAAACCCTAGTATGTTTAAATTTGTGCAATTAATGGAAATAGATAAAAGATTGAGCAAGAAAAAGAGAAAAGGTTAAGCATAAAATAGTGTCATATCGTATCAAATAATTATGTACATGTACTATCAAAGCCGTGGTTAAATATGAAGGTTTTATTCGAATGATTAAATTAATGTGATAATATTATATAATGCAATTTTACATTTATATGTGAAAACACTAGTAATGTAATTTGAGCAACGTAAATGTAATATTATGAGAACAAGATCATATATATAATGTAACGGAAGAGATAACATGAAATAATATTAATGTATAGTGCTAGTAACATTTATATTGTATTACAATATACTGCTAATATAATGTAACGTATCAATGTAATATAGGATTATAAATGAATGTATTGTGAGTAAAATAGAGATATCATATGAGAACAACAATGAAAAATTAAGTTTTTCTGTAAGTAATGTATAAATGTAATATGAGAGTGTTAAACGTGCTGTGTACCATAAATACATAATGTGACAATATCATATTAATGATATAGGATAATAATGGATAAAAATATAGTATGGGAGTTAAAAATAAATGTGACGAATGTAAATGTATCGTAATGTGAGATGTCTCTCTACACTACATACGTGTACGCTGTTGTGTGTCTGTACATATCATATTGTTTTTCCAGTCTGCACTGGGGGGAGGGGTACCTCACTTTTTCCGACCTCATTGATGCGATCTTTCTTTTTATAGTACACATATATTTACAAAAGGGTTGGTTCAATTCGAAATGACTGTTACAAGGTGATTTGTCATCAAGTTTTTTACTTGTGATAAAAATTATGACATTTATCGATTTTTAGGGGAAAAAAGCTGAAAATTTAATTGTTTTTCCGTCATTTCACAAAAATGAGAAGACGTAACGTCATTATTATGATTTAATCGTATTCAGCATGTTTCAATCATATCAAAAATGTGTTTCTTTGTCTGTGAATGTTGTCTGGTCCTCTATCTATGCGCATATATGCGAATGTGTCATTTTGGCCATTTTTGATACCTGAAATCCAAGATGGCCGCCATATGACCCCCATGGGACATTAGTTGTCAATGGCAACAAGCATAAAATGAAACTAGACATCATATCGGTCCTAAAAAACATGTCTCGAAAAACTGCCAGAGGGGTACATGGGAACCTATTTGTCCTCCCCCACTATAAGATTTACGGTTTGACGGGGAAGTTCTAAATATCGGAAAATGTTGTATATTTTGTTTTCTTGATGATGACCTTTGAGTTTATGTAACCCATGTGACTTATTTATCGAACTTTGGAATATAGAACCAATGTCTTTGCGCAGCGTATACAAAGACATAGTAGAGACTTTTTGAGACACTATCATTTATTTCTTGTTTTTGCGGGTTAGACAAATTTTGGTGTTGAGTAATTTACGAAAAGTTGCTAAGATTTTGTCTTTTAAAAGCATAGTATATATAATGTGTATATAATGTATAGTAATATGGTGTTTTGGTTTTTTTTTTTAATTAACTAAAACATTTATTTCAAGATTATTGAATATCATATTTCATCCAATATCTTTTCATGAATTTATTTATTTTGAATATCTTGATATTGATAGTAACTACATCAATAGTTCACGATACCTTAAACAATTTATGCATACTTGTTTATAGGCGTAATGTAATAATGATGCAATATAGTGGTCGTCAGTTATACGTCAAGTTCATTTTCATGGGTAATTGAAATGTCAATGATACAGTAGTGCAAAGAATATAATGGATATATACATATAGTATTAATGATACACATTGACATTGCATTTTGTCGTATATTATATCATTTGTTCTTTTTTGTATAACATTCCAATACCTAACGGCCTAACGGACCTTTACATTAACGGTTTATATTAACACTTTGTATATCTGCCAAGTGCATATGAGGCCATTGTATTTTCATGGATAATAATAAGCAGTTGTGGGTAAATCCATAGCCCAGTTAAGAATGTTAAGATAAGGCACATACATAACAGTGTGTGTTTCAAAATATATGTACTCCATTCATTTTATCAATCAATCTATCAATTAAAATATAAAGCGAAAGAAAAACATAATCTTTTAAATAAACCGGTACACTGATATGGACCTTATCTGAACATAAATTGGTCTACTTCAAATATAAGGTGCCGCAGTGGCCGAGTGGTTAAGATGTATCGATATCATTTTTCAAATTCATATTCCGGTTTGAAATCCATGGTGGATACAGCATTCACACCGAGGGAAACAATTGCTGGAAATCAGTGGTAATAAGGACTTCGGTCCTATTTATTATTTGACTTCATTCATATTGAACTATTTTGTGAAAGATTGAGACATTTCATCATGTGAAAATCACTCATATTGTGTATATATCTATCTGGCTCATTCCGAGCTGGCGAGATGTGTACCAAAGGTGACCAAAATGACTGCTCCCGGAGCTATAGGAAAGACTGTTCATATTTAGTTAATGTTGGCGATAACAAACTTATAACAGCCAAGGATGTGATTGATTCTGTTGAAGGTATATGTGGTGTTGGAACATTATATGCGTGTGTCCCGAAAGGGAATGATTGTTTCGAGGTGACGCTCGACGGTAGAGAGTCGGGGTTATTGATATCGGACGGCATTGATGTGGGCACCCGTGCGTGTCAAGTGTCCGAGATCGTGAAATCTTTTCTGATGGTGTCATTTTTACATATACCAGCATTATTGATGATGATGAAATAACTGAAGAGCTTGAACGTTTAGGTGTTGAGATTTGTCGCCTGTAAAACGCAGGTTTTATCCAGGCACAACAGTAGCCGACGGAACTCGTTTCGTCAAAGTCCGTTTACCCCCCGAGTTGCAATCTATTCCATATACAGTAACGTTGGACAATTCCTATTACCGAGTGGTTCATGATAATCAGAGGAAGATGTGTAATCTGTGTCATTCATTAGAAACACGTTTTCAGGGACTGTCCTCAATTTTACTGCTTTAAATGCAATGGCCAGGGCCACTATGCACGGAATTGAATAACCCCTCCGTGTACTCGATGTGGAACGGTTAGTGCGGACTGTCGATGTGACGAGGTGTTGTCTTTACGCGAGTTATGTGGTTAGCGTGACTCTCATTGCATGTGTACAAATACATTTGGGTAGGGAAGATGAGGGTGAGATGGACTACTTATGTGACACATGCGGCAATTGTATTTGCACATCTGCATCTAGATCTAGCGAGGCTGATGATGACGGTGACGACGAGGATGACGAAGATGATGATGTTGATGTTAATAATGTCGGTGAGGACAATAACAACGGTGGCGACATTAGCCCTACGAACGACATGTCGGGGAATATTATCGCGACAATGGATGACGTATTCGAGGTACCCGATACACAGGCTGGTGAGGTCATGGAACTTTCCACAATAGTGTGTGATTCGCGGAACAATGTTCTTGATATGATGAATGATGGGGAGGAAATATCTCAAAGTATGGCGAACCCCTTTCTCCCACAGGATAATGATACATGTATGAGTACGACGGAGAACTGGGCGGTTGTTCTAGCTAAGAAAAAGCGTAAATGCAAGTATCTTGAGACAAACAAACATAAATGTTAAATATGGATTTGTTTATGTATTTTTTTTGTTTACTTCTCCTAATGTTTAGTTTATATTCATTTAACTGCAACGGACTAAGATATGCAGATAAAGCATTAAAAAAAATTTCTATGTTTGACGAAAAAGATGCAGACTTAGTTATGCTACAGGAGACCTTTTGGTCTGATACGTATATCAATCAAATCAAAGATAAATGGAATGGTAAAATTATTTATTCTAATAGTGATACATGTAATCAAGGAGTGGCTATATTGATTAAGAATGAAATTAAAGATTGTGTAGTAAGTAGTGATTCAATTATAGATGGTATGTTACTAAGAGTAACGGTGAAACTAGATGAGCGTGTTTTTAATTTATTTAATGTGTATACTCCAAATAAAAACAGCGATAGATAAATATTTTTTGATGCGGTTTTAAATGAGTTACATAAAGGTTATGAAAACATTATTGTGGCTGGTGATTTTGATACAACATTAAATCGATAAGACAGATCTGGTTTAACCAAGCACTGTGATGATTTTTGAGTTTTAAAACTTAAGAGTGTTATGAATGATTTTAACCTATGTGATATATGGAGAAATAGAAATCGTGATAGTTCTGTTTTTTCTCGTAAGCCAATGAGGAATGAGAGTTTCTCTCAAAGTCGAATTGATTATTTTTTTTATTGATAAACAATTATCGGAAAATGTACGTAATGTTTATTATAACGATATCTCTTTTAGTGATCACGGTATTGTGAATATGTAGTTAGATTTAAGTTGTGTGGAGCGAGGGCCGGGTGTCTGGGTTTTGAACAATCAACTTCTATTTGAAAATGACTATGTTGTTAAAATACAAGATATCATTTTAAAAGCAAAAAGTGATGATTTATACACGACAGAAACACTTATCTGGTGGGATAACCTTTAATATAAAATCAAGAAAACATCTCAGTTATTTGGAAAGGAGAGACAAAAATTAACGGGTGCTGAATTTTTTCGACTTCAGAAATGGTTGGCAGATATTTCAAGTAAAATTGTTGGTTCTAATGATAAGTGCCTTATGAGGAAATATCAAGAATTAAAAATGGAATTGGGAGTGCTTGGAGGAGGAAAAATGTAAAGGCGCGGTGTGTTACGTTCTAAGGTTGAATGGGCGATTGAGAGTGACCGTAATACTGCACATTTTTTTTTGAGACTAGAGAAACACAGACAAAGTTTAAAAGTAATTAAAGAGCTTAAAAAAGATATCGGACAGATCATATCTGACACAGATTTAATTATGGATGAAGTTTACAATTTTTATATAAAAATCTCTATTCATGTGTTAATGTTGATGATAGCGTGATAGATGATTTTTCAGAATGTATTGATAAGAATCTACATGTATCTGGTTTTGATAAAAAAATGTTTGGATTCTTTGATAACCGATGAGGAAGTTAAAGCTGCTTTGAAAGGAATGTCTAGCAATAAAAGTCCGGGACAAGATGGTTTTGACGGTGGAATTTTATTGTAAATTTCATGAAATTTTAAGTGATGTTTTTCTTCGTATTTTTTCTGAAATTGAACGTAGCGGGGAACTTTCGAAGTGTATGAAACTTGGTGTCATTAGTCTAGTTTTTTAAAAATAAAGGGAATCGAAATAAGCTTAAAAATTGGAGACCTATAAGTCTTCTCAATGTTGACTACAAAATTTTATCACGAATTATGTCGAATAGGTTGAAAAGTGTTTTACCAAGCATTATCTCCCCTTACCAAAGCTGTTGTATTGTTGGGCGGGATATAGCTTATAACATTTCATGTATACGTGATGTGATCGATCTTGGTGAATGTGATAAATTGGAGGGTTATATACAAAAAATTGATCAGGAAAAAACTTTTGATAGGGTAAGCCATTACTATCTTGAGAAAGTTTGATTAAAGTTTGGATTTGGAAAGCGCTTTATCAAGTGGGTATTTTTTTTACAATGGGATTCACAGTAGCGTCAAATGTAATGGTTTTTTAACTAAATACTTCCCTATTCTGTATTCAGTAAGGCAGGGATGCCCAAACCTCTGCGATGCTGTACGTTTTTGACAGCTGAACCTTTAGGCCAAATGATTTTGAAAAGGGATGATATTGAAGGGATTAAAATACCTATGTCTGGCAGAGAAGCTAAGGTTTTTCAGCATGCGGATGACACAACGTTAACTCTATCAAATAAATATTCTATTAATGGGGTATTTAATGTATTAGAAAAATATGGTAAAGTTTCCGGGGCCAAAGTTAATATTAAAAAGTCAGAGGTGATGTGTATTGGGTGTGGCATTTTATCAGCAGAAGAGGCAAAGAGTTTCCAAGTCAAAATCCTGAATAAAACAATACTTATACTGGGTGTATATCTGGGTCCAGATTGTAAAATTTGTGAATCACTGAACTGGGAAGGTACAAATTAATCTAGTTCTATGCGCTTAGGTGGACGTCGTGGTCTCAGTAGATATTTAACAATCCAGGACCAGGGCTACAGTTATTACCTCCTCTTGTTACTTTCAAAATGTTGGCATGTATTGTCTGCTGCTACTATATCGAATTACATAAAGTTCAGATAAAAGAAATGTGCTTGTAAATTTCTCTGGAACAACTGGTAAACATTTTGTTTCGTATAAAACGATCATAGGCCTGAAAGGTAAAGGTGGTTTGCAGTTTCCCGACTTTGATTGAATTTGAAATCTCTTTCAGAATTAAATTTGCATTTAGATTTTTTGAACAATGACAATATATTATGGAAAATATTTTCCTATCTTTAGTTGGGAAAATGAAATTAGGTTTAATCTTGTTTTAACTGCGATCTCAAGCGTGCGCAGTTAAATAATATACCGAATTTTTATCAAGAAATGTTGCTTGCTTGGGTGGATATATTTAATTTTTCTTTAATTTGATGAGGAGAAAAGTTGATTATATGTATAGCCAGCCTGTATTTTTGTAACCCACTGTTTCAATATTGTGGAAAAGAACTGAACAGTATGTGTGTTTATTTTCAAGCGGGTCTTGTCTATGTGTGAAAGATTTTACTTACGAGGTACTCTTCCAAGTTTACTTCCAATAGAATCCATTGTTGAAATTAGTCCATGAATATAATCCAGATAATCCCAAGAAAGAATATAATCACTGAGTATGTAAAGGTAATCCATAGTTTTCCCTGATATAAGTCGGCTCACAAGTATTTGCAAAATTACCTCAATTACTGTTATGGAAAAAAACATGTGCCGTAGATCCCTTTTTTACGCTACAAAGGCCTGACGGCACGCGCGTGAGTCACCACGTTATACGATCCACACGTGATATATTTATTGCGGCTACTCATGAGTGGGACAGTGTCGTTTTGCACATGTTGCTCTAGCCTACAGAGTGTATGGGGAAGTGAGGGTTTCCGGATGATCAGGTCCGAGCGCGTATTTTGTATAGAAATTCATGGTGCGTTTGATCAGCCACAAATTAGTTCCAGTATCGAAGATAGCGGAAGTGGCATTTTAAGGTTTGCCTCATTGCTCAAAATATTGCTATATTTCATACTGCTACTAGGGTGGAGACCTACGCCGGCGACAAATTAATTTATATAGATGTGGATATTTTCGGATACGGATGTATGTCCTGTCTGTAAACAGGCAAGGAAACGTTATGGCACTTGGATTTTAGATTGTCCCAAATTAAATGAATTTTATGTGTTTTTTAATGATTTTTGTCAAAAAGTTTTTTTTTTTCTGGTACTAATGATGAAAACAGAAATGTATAGACTGGGCATCGTTTTGATATTTCTTGGATTTCATGAGAAGAGGAAGAATGTGTAAAAGTGGTTGCCCGATTTTTGTGTTTTTAAAAGAAGGAATATTGTCATGTGCAAAGAAGGAAATGTGGATATTATCAATTTTTTTCAAATTCACGTTCAAACGTTTTTGTTCGATATATTTTTCATTATTTTATAAGTACGCATTAAAGAGCTTTTTTCATAAAAATTTCATCTCTTCAAATGATATCGTACTAGACAACTGTGATATTCAAAATATTTTTTAAAACTATTTACGAAGTTGTGAGTCCTATGATTATGTATTGCCCGTATTTACAGTATTAGTGCAGATGCTTCTATGATTATTTTCATTTGTTTGTTTTGTTTTGAACCTCGGGGGACCCAACCCCCGGGGCCCTATTGACGGGAAAAATAAAATTATTTTTATCCTTGAAAAAAAAAAAAAAAAAAAAAAAGATGTATCGATATCATTTTTCAGATTCACATTTAAACGCTTTGTTCGATATATTATCATTTATTTTATAAATACAAATACAAAAAGTTTTTTATCATAAAGTATTTCATCTCTTCAAATGATATTATCGCACTAGATGACTGTGATATTCAAATTATTTTTTTGCGTCCTAGGATTATGTATTGCCTGTATTAGTATGGATGCTTCTATTACTATCTTTATTTGTTTGTTTTGTGAGGAACCTCGGGGGGCCAACTCCCATGGCCCTATTGACGGGGAATTTTTTTTTTATCCTTGGACACATTTCCACATGCCCTCCACCTCTGAGTCGTGAGTTCGAATCCCAAGTTGGGCGCCAGGTACTGACCGCTGGTCGGTGATTTTTTGTTCTCCTGATATTCCTGTTTTCCTCCACCAACATACCTGTCACGTCCTTAAACAAACCTGGCTGTTAATAGGACGTTAAACTAATAAAACCAAACCAAAATTTTAAATATTGAAATTCATTTATTTTATTTCAACAAATTGTGTTACATGAAAATACATATAAATGGATTAGATAATAGACTAAGCCCATATCAATCGTCTCCGTAAGTTTCATTTACTTCTTAAAATACTGTAAATATTTGATATTGCTTCTTTTGTTCTTATGCTGATAAATCATATGGTTCATATTTCAGAATCTATTGGATTACCTTGTTTATGCCATTAACATTGTCGGCTATCGAATGTAAATTAGTGAAGAGCAACAAAGGATCTGAAGACAAAATGGTAAACTAGATTTATATAGAGTTGCATTTCACCATATGTATGATTCACATAATATCTAATATTTTTGCTATAAAGGAGACGCTTAATGTTGACAAAACACAGACGATAGAAGACGAGGGTTTTAGTCTTCTGGCGTCATTCAATCCTGCTTTTTAAATGAAATGCAGATATACAATAGACAACTTAGACTGTTACATCAATGAAAAATGTTGATATTATATATATTTTAGCTAAGACAGCCATGTTTATATACATATTGTAGCTGTATTTTCCCATAAAGTTAACGCCCATTATTTATATACATATTTATATATCTAGAAACATTTTATTCGTTCACTACCATTAGTAGAGCGGCATCGGGAAAAATCATGCATTTCTTTATAAAAGCATGAAACTTCATGAAATTTGGCATGCGAGTAGCCTAGACTACCAAAACAATATTTAAACCCGGAGCCATTGCAAAAAATACCCGCTTCCAGTTTTTTTTTCAAGATGGCCGCCCTTTTCGTGGGTAAAATGTAACAAAGTAATGAAATAGCATGCTGCACATCTCAATGAAATCATCGAAATTAGGCATGTTAGTACCCAAGACTCCCAAAGTAATATAACCATAGCGGGAACCATTGAAAACATAACCTGCATCCGATAATTCCAAAATGGTCGCCGATTGAATAGGCGGAACTATGAGAACTAATAAAAAATACGCTGAACATTTTAAAGATGCTCCATCGCCGACAGAGCATAAATGATATTCATCATTTGAACAATAATTGGTGTTTAATCGTGTATATATATGCCTAATTAACACAAAAAAATAACAGAAAATGATTTGTTTTGCCTTTGGTGCATGCGCAATCATTACTTCATTCCATATAAGATACAGTGCCACGGATTTTTTTCGGGATGCAATTATTATTTTTCATATATTTAACTTGAAGTAAAATTACAAGTTCAAACTTTTCAATGGTGTAAAGTAAGTACATTTGTAACTGAAGAAAAGTACTAAATCATCTCCTCCTGTTTTTGATAGTGAAAAAATTACCATTTGTGAGCGGTGGAGCATTTTTAATAAACGCTTTAAACATGGCATGTTAATACCAATATAAGATTAAAATCGGTAGCCATCGCAAAATGTGTCTACTTATGGCTGTTTTTCAAGATGGTCGCCATTTTCATAGGTAAAACTTAAGGCAAAACAATATATAAACGGAAGTACACTAACAATATATGGGTACAATATGCTTCTTATTCCCATCAATGTACCAATCATCTTCCAAACCAATATCCTCAAAAACAAAATATTTCTACATGCGGTTTTTCTTTCATTCCACCTTTCACTGACCATGACGGCAGTCATATTGAAAAAATACCGGAAGAAAGTACTTTTTTTCAATGCCTCCTGATTTAAATCTTATTTTGATTGTCTTTGCCACTCATATGCCAATTTTCCAGAAGTACAGCGTGTTATTTCGTTACTTCTCTAAGTTTTGCCTTCAAAAATGGCTCTCATCTTAAGAAATACCGGAAGTAGATATCCTTTTCAATGGCTTTCTGTTTAATTCCTATTTTTGGTTGTCTTAGCTACTCACATGCCAACTTCCATGCTATTATTTCATTAGTTTTCTTAGTTTTCACTACGAAAATGGCGGCCATCTTGAAAAATACCGGAAGTAAGCACTTTTTGTGATGGCCCGCCCTTATTCTCTTTTTAAAAGTCATAACTACTACTCGCATGCCAAGTTTCGTGCTTATATCATAAAAATGCACGATTTTCCCTTTTTTGCCCAAATACCGCTCTATTAAATACCCAAGTTAAAGTGAAAGATGGCAATGAAAATGCGCCATAATGGATTAAAAAATACAAAAGTAGACAATGTTCGTCATGAAATTTAGTTGATCCCTTAGATTTTGGTAGTTGAACTGAAATTGTTTCGAGAAAATATCCCCAAATCTCAGGTAATCGTCTCTCATTCACTTATTGTAAACTTACTTTATCTTTTATCTAAGGTCGCAATAATATCATATGTTACTCAACTACTCCCTCGAAACATAGGTAGGAGTCTAAAATTATAATTTAGCTTTTCTATTACGGATTAAGTTATACTGTAACAGTAGAGAGTACCAATGACATTCGATGTCATGTTTTAAGAAATAGAAACACCTCAAATTGTGGAAAAGTGAAGATAATGAAGATAACTGTTATCGGCCCCTTCGGACCCCGAACAAATCAGTATATATCTTGACTATGGTGTTTCTCCTGTACATATTACACTTTTATTTTAATGAGTGTTTGATATTTTTAATTGAATCAGTATCCATCAAATGACCAGCAGACCTTTTCAGCTTCCGGTCGGCAGAAAAATGTAAGTATAACCATATTTGTGCCGAATTTTCTCTTACAAAGCCCAAAGCCAAAAAAATATTTACTGCAACGCCCGATAATAATATCTTCTGTTGCCTTTTGTCTTTTGTTTATGGGTCTTTTCCCGAGTAGTTTATGTCCTACAAACTACAACGATACGTCCGTAGGATTCCAGTGATATTTGGTATATTGCCACTGCCGTTTATTTTCTTGACCCATACACAAAAGATAGTTGAATATTTGTATAATTCAATTCCACCAATATAGATTATAACCATATATTTTAATTAGTAAAATGAATGTGTTCTCAAAAAAGCATATTTTCATATGATTAGAACAGTTTGTATGCATTTGTATGCAAATAACGTAATCTATATATTTGGAAGTCAAATTATGTAGCCTCTAGAATGTTCACAATGTGTTAATTAAGTATTACATAGGTAATCACATAATTCGAAAAGATCAAATTACATGTTAACATACTTCAGGCATTTTACAACAGAACATATAAGGGTATTATATTAGAAACAAAGTACCTGTCCTTCATACCTGTTAGAGTGTAAACTCTGCATTGCACATATTTTACTGGTTTTGACTGGTACTTTTTTCCTACCGCTATTGAAAAATACGGGAATTGTTTAACAAGAGCAGCAGTAACAAAACGTACTTTAAATACACTTATTTTAGAGGTAGTTATATTTGAACACTTTTTAGCTGTTTTGAAGTACTTATTTAAGTAAAGTGCTAACTTGGAGAAGGTACTACTTGTATGGAACTAGCAAATAGCGCTAATTCATATAAACGGTAATAAATCATACTTCACAGTTTTTCGCATTTGCCCTAAAATTTGTCAGTGCTCAAATAAGTACACATTTATAAAGAGTATTGTTTAAGAAAGCTAATACTTGCTTATCAACAGAATCATACATGTCATTTTGTTTTGTAATGTAATACAAATGTTATAAAGGTTAACATTAATGTCATGATTTTAAATGCTATTAAAATGTGGATACACACACTTTACATTTTTCGTATCTCTATCAAATTGAAAAAATAGTAAAATGAACTTAATAAAACAAGCAAAAAAATATTGCATACCACCTTATTTTTGTAAACCAAAATTTTCACCTTTTTATATAAATAATATATCACTTAGTAACATATTTAACAAAAGTGAATAGCTGTAATTCAAGTAATGGGAGATGTGACAATAAACATAATCATTATGAAGACAAAAATAACCACAACACATTTTTAAGACTAGTTTAGACATACATCTAAATAGCATTAGTAGGTTTTAGTTGTGAAATATTCAACTTTTACTGCCTTATCTTTGTATTTGCCAATTTAAGGAATATTTGAAGCAATTTCCATCCAAATTTCAGGGTAACTATCTTTACCAACCACACCATCAACAGAGTATCGAATTTGTTTTATCCGAAAGTTCAAGAAAGGCCACCACAACCTCAAATGTACCCGGTTGAACAACACAACACTTTTTCCTATCAACCACCACGACCTCAACAAAGCATCGCGATTTACCATCAATCTCCTGATGTTTATGAAAGTGCGTCGCCACCACCAGGCTTTGTTTCCCAACAAAACACCAAATATTCTATTCAACTACAAGAACCTCTAAACAGCATCACGCTTATTGACAAAACTCCTAGATACCAAAATAGACCATCACACCCACCAGGCTATGCTGGACCTCTACCTGTTTCACTTCCCCGTGTTACATTCGTAACATCTAGCTATGCTGGCTATAACGACGTAAGTGTGGTCGTTTTCATTTTTCTGGAACTATTTCTATATTAGGCTCCGCAATAAGCAATATTATATTATATATAATATACAGCTGTAATTGATATGATGTGCCAATTGTACTTAAGCATTGGTTGTCGTATTTTTGACACGCATTGGTGTGTAAAATACATTGGGGTGAACTAGCATAGCCAATGATGCGCGTTAGCGCACCATGATAGATATGCTAGAACACCCAATGTATGTTACACACCAATGCATGTAAAAATATGACAAACAATGCTTACATTTACATTTATATAGTCATTCCCGTTGTAAAAAGAAAAAGAATGGGAAAATAAAATATAAAACGGGATATACAACGCTAAGTACAATATTGCAATCGATTTCAAATATTTTAATAAGAATATATTTCCATATTTATCAATTTTCAGAATATGTTATATTCTTCAGTGAGTTATACTGACGTAAAACCCAGTCATTTCTTGACCTTTTAAATTTTGATTGTGGTATTAGTACGCAAGAGCCTAACTGCCAGTGTAAATACTAGAAATTATTACACATTGGGCTTAGTAGCAACATATAGGTACTGTGTAGTGTCAATGTAAATATAAGTTATTGAACTCCATAGCTACATCAATAGTAACCTTTAAACAAAACGCAACATTACCCTGACTATTTACAAAACCGCCATATTTCCAAGATACATTTTCGATTCAGGCTTATTATTGAGATATTAGGGTATAATTTGTCCTAGAAATGAAATAGCTATAGATACATTTTCATGAAATATTGTCTTAACCTACGACATAAATATATGAAATACTTTAGTTAAATATATAGAATAATCAAACTGAAATATCGCGGTATATATATATGACTTCTCTTATATTCAATAGTTATTAGTTATTCAATTCCAGTACAATGATGGCGTACAAATGCAGGAGCGAGAGAAGAGGAAAGAACTTAGAGAGCTAAACAAAAAAGTTGATATGATGACGAAGCAATTGGAGAAGATCAATTTTGAACACAAACGTTTGAAAGCAGCACAATATAGCGTAAGTAATTCAATTTCATACTTTGTATTCAATACAGCAGACTTTTGGATTGGATATTTGAAATGAATGAAACTGTCTAGATCTTAAACGGAGAAAATAGTATAATGAGTCATGGCGTTACACGTCTTACGTTATAAAAATACAATTTATTGGGAAAACGAAATTAATCATAATATCCTTAACAATACATTCTATATGACGGTACCTTAATATCTCATTGAAATGACTTTGAAGCTAAGGTGTGTTTTATTTCTATCGCGGAATGGTACGTTTTTTATAGAAATATTTACCATTAAGGCAAATTGCACTATATTTACTAGACAATACTCGAAATCGTTTTAAACTGAACGAAGCCAAGCCAACCAAATCGACACACCACTGAGTTGTCGTTTTAGATTATCATGCTTCCAAAGGTTTTGTATAGTAACATATGAAACAAATAGAAAAGTCCAATCTACATCTTTGTTCAATATCATCTATTGAATAATGGATATGATATGTATTTAATTTGATTTTGTTTTCATATTAAATCTGGCTTTCTGATTGACCAATTTCTTTTTTGCATACCATTATAAAAATCGAGAATGGCACGAAAACCCGACGTTATCGTTACGTCACAATGCCAACACTGACGTTGCGTACTGATTTGAAAAAAACAATGCCTTGAAAAGCCAATCGTGCATTGAAAGGTATTTCATTTTAACAATTATTCTAAAATATTAATTATATTAAGCATTGATGTCACTATTTTTAAAATTCATCTGGTTATATAAAAACATTGCTATCCGTAATATTCTATTATGTTTCCTAACTAATTGTATATAGACCCTATATTCGTAACGTAACATGTACCCATATTTGAGATTTTAAATCTGTTTTAATCAATCTTAAGTTGGTTCCAACCAAATATTGTTATTTGTAGGGTCAGTGATGTCCGCTATGCAGAGCGACATCGCGACACCCTCAGGCAACAAAATGGGACATATTATCTGTAACATTGTCGTGCGATTTTGTCGCCTTGTCGTTTTGTCACAATGACGGGTTACATTTGTCGCGTTGTCGCATTGGCAGAAATGACACACCATAGTAGTTAGTGACAATAAATTCTGAAAGTTATACAGAGCAAAAACGATTTCTTGTCAAGTAAATTTATAACTATTTAAATAATAAACACATTATCGTTCAATGTCAAATTTCCACTGCGCGGGAAAACTTCTATGAATATAGATGACGAGATAATCATTAATGGGAGGTTTGAAATGCCAGCAGAAATCGTGGCAAATCAGGAAATCAGAGAAATTCCTATGGCAGCGAAATGGTTAAATGACCTAATCACTATATAGCTAAGAAAGGAAATTAAATCGAATGTTCCACTCACCTTTACGTCTCTGGTTTTTGAAACAGACTTATCGACAACAACATAACGATTGATCAAATGTGGTTAATATGCCATCTATTTGAACTTATAAGCTAAACAAGATTTATACCGTGACTATGTGATATTTCGATGTTTATAATATTGTACCCGATCTTGAGTTTTTTGAAAGCTTTGTAAATAATAAACACCAGTCAGGGGGGGAGAGTGGAATAAATACAGATATTGATGGTAATTTTCAGTTTATTTAGATTTGCCGTTGAAATACTGTCTGTTTATTGCCTCTAGACTTAGTATCTTTATTTACCGTATATGGTATCACTAGACGCAGACGCACTAGACACTATTGCAGAGAACTGTTTATTACGGGTGTTTAAAGATTGAAAACTATTTACTTTCAGGACAATTATGAACAATATCAGAGACATTGTAGAGGGAGGCAAAGCCCATCGGACTACGATGATGACGACGATTATTATGTAAGAAAGCTTCATTTAAACTTTTCGCTGCCACAGGAATTGTCATGATTTCCTGAATTGCTGGCATTTTTAAACTTATCATTATTGCGTCATTGATATATGACGTCAACAGTTTTGTATACAGATATCGTTTCACCACGACGTCGGCGTCAATAGTCTTAAAAAAGACGGTATCTGCGTCTATACGTCGCGCATTTCAGACGACATGTCATACCTCTATGGAAAGCTGACACACTTATTAATTGGCTCAGCTTATTGAATAATAACGTGTTTGCAGTCAAAGAATTTGCGCTGCCATCAATCTAACGATGTCATAAAAGTTGTTAATATTAATAGGTGATTTTTCCACGCAGTGGAAATATGATATTTAAGTTATATTTTATGCGAATTTCACTGTAATAAATAAATAGAGCGGTTGTTTCGGAGTAAGGTAACTTTAAAACTGTGTCATCAATTATGCAATTTCCAGCTTGTCTTATGTTGGTGCAGGGACAGCACACATATATTAATGGCGTCGTTAACAATACAAAACGAGATGTCAAAATTTGTTAAAAAGCAGATCAGCCCGGATCGGGCCCTGTGGTAGTAAAACGTAAAAGTCAGATAGACCCAAACCATTTGTATCATAAGGAAAGTATATAGAGATTGCACAATGTTTTGGTTGCGTTAAAGGTAGTATTTAACGCAAGATAAATATACTTACATATTCAATGTAGCCCGTCAGCGATACATTTTGAAATATTTCTGTATCCAGTTTCTGTACACTTTGTATTTAAATGGATTACTTTAGCGTGTTCGTCGTCAAATGTGTAAAACGGTGTTGGTTGCTAGGTTGGTAACTAAGGTAGTCAGGACGACGAAGATAGTTGCGACTGTTGAACGTTATAGCTGTCGCTTAATTGGAAATGTAACAATGACACATTTCAAACATTCTATTTTGCTTTTAGTTTCAAAATTTGACCATGATATATATCAAATAAATATCTTAAACTATATAATCCAGGGACATTCACCAAGGCTGCAAACATCGCGACGACATCATATAAGATCAGCAGAGAAGATCAACGATGAAAAGGATCACGTAAGAAATCTTCCTCAATTTTTATTATTTGAACAATATTTAATATTTTAATAGTGTCTGTATATATATATATATACATGTATTTATGTCTAATTATCACACAAAGTGCCATTTATTATTTTCTAAATGAAATATATGAATTAATATACTTAACAATTCCATTTTGAAGAAAAATAAGAAGCGCAAACTGTTCAAAAATGAAAACCTTTGGTACTGACAAAAAATACTTGTCATTCATCGTGTGTGTAGCATCTGCAATGACTTTACATTACACTTGTTTGTTGTCATAAATACCATTGACAATGTCCAATGTTTTAACTCCAGTATACTCCTTTATGGTATCTTATTAAAATGCTATGAACTCTCTTTTTAACTCTTATGCATAATCATGAAATTAAAACGTAAAATATCGAACAAGTAATAAAACAATGTGATGTATATTAATATGACACAAAACAGACGATATCCCTATTTTGATGATGCTATGATATACATTGTGATAGCAATGACAAACAGTTGATTATAAAGTTAATAATAACTAATTATATTTGTAGCACCGGCGGCATAGAGCGATACAGACAGCAAGGCACAATCACAAAGGTCATTCGAGAAACTGGAACGATGTAAGAAACATATAATTTAAGCTAAAATAAGTGTTCTTTTTATTTATTGGGACATGTTGTGTCTAATTAATTGAGAACAGACATCGTCCATATATTCGCGATCGATAGAAAACAATCTCTGGATATGACAGTGATTCCAATCATTTTGTCAACGACAATGATTAACTGATTAACGAGAACCCAAACGGTTACTGTATACTTACTGGGGATCGGGGTATGATAGTAAATGATATTTATCACAATCACAGTTAATCAATCATAATGCAGTTGTATAAGTGTAAACAGCTGGCATTGGTTTTGCTTTGGTTACCTATCTTCAAATCTGACATTCATAGGAAGACGTCGTATTGACGCACGTGAAATTCACAAAAATACAGCTGGACGAATTATTTTGATTTCAAGAAAGAGAATGTGGGTAGTTTAATAAAGCTTGTTTTTGGTGTTTCAGACGCACCAAAAACTACTGAAAAAACGAGAAGTGATGGAGGTGAAGGAACGAAAAGGATGTAAAAGGAAAAGTTACGTCTGGGAAAAGACATTCCACGTATAACTTTTTAGTTATAAAACCCTAGTCTTCTCTCAAACAGGACACACTTTGGTTAACGTACTTCAAATCAATTGCCATCAATTTGAGATATATTGATGGGGCTTAATGAGAGTAGTACACGTATTTTTGTTTTACGACAATGTATTGTTAGGTTTTTGGTATCAAATTTCCACTATCGTGAGACCATGATTACGTACAAAATACTGATTGGTTTTATACTTCAGTCATTTTACCTCTAAACCTTACTGAACTGTACGTATCTATAACTATATAACATACAAATTATATATATTAGGATTGTAATTTAAAATTTACTCAACAAATACGGATGCCCAAAGGGTTTTGTTTTGGTAAGACCCTATCAGACATTTCTAACATCGACAGAGACACAGACTTGGAGTACGACTTCGACGGGTCATATCACAATGCATAACAATGAATTATTTACATATCTGTGTACCTTTCTCTTACACTATATATACATATTCGCTAATTGCGGCGAATTTATTGTATCTAAATTTAAAACTTGTAGGTTTTCAGCTTCATAGAAACTGCGATACAACTGAAAGATCCGCCGAAGTACATAATCGTGCACACTTATCTCGGTTGAGATGCGTATTCGTTAGCTGGATATACTATCATATGAACAAGCCATTTCGTCACATCACATCTATGCTACAAAAAGATTATGTTAACTCTAGACGATATTTCATTTTACCTTTATGATTGGTCAATCCGAGGGTTCACCGGAACTTGGGCTCTTATGGCAACTTAGCGCTACGTGAAAAAATGTCTATTCCTTAATGTTCAGTTCGCACTTCAATTCGTTCCAGACATCGTGCGTATATCGTGCGAGAAGCTCAGGGGTCGCCTTCCCGATCACTTGGGTTTTCTGCGGGCACTCCGGTTTCCTTCCACTCTAAGACCCCTCGCGCTCTTTCATCCGGGCCATCGAAAGTGGTTTGTATAAGTTGTATAATTTCTTTTCGCAATCGATGTAATCATATTTGTATATCATGCAGACATGGTTTTAAGACTGTACAACCCCAAAACGTGGCATAAACAATTGGTCTGTTTTCAAATATTAAGCAATTTAGAGATACGTGTATTATGAAATGAGTAAAACCGAAAGAAACAGGGAAATCAAAAAAATCAAATCAAATAGCGCTTATTTAAAAAGAAACTTTGAAAACTCATCCTCAATCAAAATATTTATGTTACCTGTTTTCAATGGCATTGAGTCAAGTGGCATAGGAAGATGAAACGTAATTGGAAGGGGGGGGGGCAAAGGTCCTAAATATTTCGTAAATCCCCCCCCCCTTTTTCGCGCACCCCGCACCCAAAGAAGATAATTGATATACTTTTTTCATATATTATTACATATACCTTGTACACATCTATAGACAGTGGCGACGCTAACAGGAAATTAATGAATGCGCAAATTAGCGTGTGAGTTTGTGTGGGGTCCGGGGTATCCCCTGGAAAAAAACATTATGATTTAGTATGACTAAGGTGAGTTTTACGATGCATTTTATTGAATTTGCGAGCGCCGAAGGCGCTAGATTTTTGTGTATGGGGGATCCGGATGTCTGCCCCGGGAAATTATTTACGATATAGAATGGCTGAGATGATTTAAAGTTACCTGTATTTAGAAATGATAATTGTGAGTGTCGTCATACCATTTTGCAACCCAGCTCGATCTTAACATACCGGATTCACATCATCGACACATTGTTTTGTAACTCAAAATAATGATGAGTTGATTGTCTTGCTAAGACATTTAAACAAATTAATCTTTTAAGAAGCATTTTTTGAAATAGTATAATCCCTTGATGGACATTTTTAGTCTAGTTTGTGTGTATTGAATTTTCATTATAAAAGGTTTGAACATTACGTGCTTGAACGTTTAAGGAAACGCGCCGCGCAACGGAAACGTTTCTAAAATAAAGAACAAAAAGACATATGGGGGGGGGGGGGGGTAATTCCTGTAACTGAAGCAAAATTAAAACTTTTTTACAGATATCAAAATGCTTAATCAAGGCGATAATAAATACTCTTGTAATAATATTTTATTTGCCATTAATACAATATGGTGACTGTGGTTGATGTGTATTATAAAAAGAAATAAAAATAAAAATATTTAAGAAAAATAAAAATAATATAGCATCAGTGAGGATCGAACCCTACACCATTACATCTTGCGCCTTTTACAGTATCCGTTTATCCAATAAACATTATATTATTTCTACAAATTATACAAACCGGAATGTCCTCGGCGGCGTCCGAGCAATGATTTTGACATTTTGAGATGATCCCTGAAAAAAGTCGAAGTTGGTCTCGGAGTCCGTGTCTGATCGACGTTAGAAATGTCTATTACAAAGCCTCCGTAAGCAATCTTCAATGAAATTCAGATAATCAAATTGATAACAATCGTTATCAATCAAGACAATCACAAACATGACATTTCCGTGTTGACACTGCAGATGTTTTGAAGTGAGTTGATTTAAGTGTGTATGTGTGTGTATTTTTTTCCTATTGTTTTTTTTATCTAATTGTCCATGCACATGAAACATTGAAATTCCTTTCCTGGTATAGGGTATTCATTCTTATATAAATTATTACATCTGTTATAATTATTATTGACATACGAGATATCAGATAGTCTATTCTCCCCATACTTCACAGAGATATGCCGCGGTTGCTGGGGAAAAGATAACTCTATCTTACACAGGGGGGTGTACGACAGCTCACACGCGCTAAACAATAACGTGGACGTCATCAATAACATGGGGCGTAAACTGCGGCGCGCATTGTAGATGACGTCATCAATTTTGACGCATAACGACGTTCCTGCGATAATGGCGCTATGAAAAAAGCTGGAAAACAAGTGGAATTTCGTCATTTTTTCTACTAACTATGGGAGAAAAAAGATTCTTACATGGGTCTGTGAAGTGGACAGGGATGTCTCAACCCTCGTGAAAGATATTGGCCGTCAACCCTCGGCAAAGCCTCGGGTTGACCGGCCAAAATCTTTCACTCTGGTTGAGATATTCCCTGTCCACTTCACAGACCCATGTAAGATTCTATTATTGAATAGCAGGATCTATATCCGTTTTGTCAATTAGATTAATTAATCTATATAATATTTTCAACTCAAACGCCGTTGAATCAGTTACTGTAAATTATACGGTCAACATATAAATCCATTAAAACTTAGAACTATGCCACATGTGTGATTATCATACACAGTATAGCCATGCACAGCTTAACGTTGTTTCCACCATGTTGAAACATCTTTCTGGGGTCAATATTAGTGAATGCGGTTAATATAATCTTACATTTACCTATAATGTGGATAATGAAATCTCAATCCGAGTGAAATATTTTTGATGGTAAATCCAAGGCTTTGGTTTTCTTCCGAAATTCATCAAAGAGATGAATTCAATTGTTTAGAAACATTTGCATTGCGCCAACATAACAGTGTGCAATGGCGACGGTGACAATGGCTGCTGCAAGAATTGATGTGAACATGCCATTATCTAGCGTGGGCGAGCTGTTTTTTTCACTACTGCGATATGGGATAATAATATCAACATCACCTGTTGTATAGATATGTTGTCAGTGGTGAAAGTAATATCTACCTTTTAATCGGTAAGCTTGGATATATGAACTATACTGTTTATGTTACTATATATGTATTTCTTATATTTATGTAATATAATGTTTCAAAACTAAAGTGTTTTCCATAGTTATTTATTTAAATAGATTACATTCAATGCAATATTTAATCGTAAATTACTTATGGGGGACCCGTGTCTCCTTCCTTCTTCATTACGGATCTTCTATGGCTTCATAAGGAGTCATTAACTGACTATATAACGAATTCATCGCAATGACATTCGTTTGTTTTCTTATTCTGCTTGCAATTTGAAATCAGACTTGAAGTGTTTTAGCAAATGACTGTCCTCTACATAGGAACCAATTTCTTTCCGATTGCTGTGATTGCCATTCCTGCATGGAAATTTGTGAAAATAATCCATAAGTCGAAAATAATCCTGACACCAGTGCAATTTAAAACTCAACGTCATGGTTACCTCACTATTTTCTCGTTAAAGTATGGGAGAAAAATAATCAAACATGGTCCTGGCAGGTGGACAGGGACATCTCAACCCTCATGAAAGATTTTAACCATCAACCCTCGGCAAGCCTCGGGTTGACCAGCCAAAACCTTTCACTCGGGTTGAGATATCCCTGTCCACCTGACAGGCCCATGTAAGATTATACTATTATTTGAAAGAAATCGTTGATGCAGACAAGTAGATTATACAAGACTATTCGTTAGTTGTGCATGTAGTTAGTTAGCTAGTTAGTTTTATTACTGCATAACTAGATCGAGTGTCCGATTAAGAATATACTTTCTATTTCCAGCAAGGAATGATGTCATTCTGTTACTTCTGCACATGATTCTTTCACTTTCATTTTTTACATTACCCGATTGGCATCTACCAGGATCAAGGATTATATAATATAATTTGTAGGATGTTTAACGTGAAAATCAACATGCTATGTAAAAATCACTTGCGCTTAGAACAAACTAATGACTGTGGGAGTAGTTTGATTACAATTACTTTCCTTAAGATGATTGGTAATACATGTTCCGGTTTCGTGGCTTGCTTAACAAATAAACTTATTTAAAATTAAA
The DNA here is from genome assembly GCF_041381155.1 of Argopecten irradians. Taxonomy (NCBI): domain Eukaryota; kingdom Metazoa; phylum Mollusca; class Bivalvia; order Pectinida; family Pectinidae; genus Argopecten; species Argopecten irradians. Next base: position 22,996,623 of record NC_091146.1, read on the forward strand.
CGAAGACTAAATAACACTTATACTAATACGTATCAAATATATGCATGTATATAACAAATTCATTATTATACATTTGATTGACTCTTCTTTTGTATTAGCGTTGTTTCCATCAATAGCATTTCTAATATTCATCGTCCATCAAGATTGTCTCTATCATAAAGAATTATAGTAATTATAATAACCCAAACATTCAAAATTAAAGTTACATAATTTCACATCTGAGAGTCAGACAGTATATTTTTTGTTGTTATTGTTATTTTTTTTTTCGTAACGGTCTTTTATATATTTTGAAAATGACTACAAAAGAATTAAAAATACACATTTACAAAATAATATTAAAACATAGATATGATTTCCATTATATATCAAAGGTATATATACATTACAATGATATAATATTCTTTCCTAATTTGAAAATTTTCCCTTTATTCACATTTTGTTCTACACCTTGGTAGAAAACTCGAATAATAAAAACAGTATGATGCCAGTGAGGTTTATCGGTTAGGACACGTTTGGGAAAACCCCAGATCTGGAAAACCCCCGAACTATTTATAGATATAATTAGTTTTATCTTAAATCTGTATATACCAGTGTCAGCCTTTTAAAGGTTATAATACGAAGATTAAACGGAACATTATTGCCTTTAAATGCTACGAATCTATACTATATCATAATCCAACACCCTGACAATCACACAACAATGCGTTTTACACGCATGACTCGTGTGCTAAAGAAAGGTCGTTTTTTGTAACAATGCAGATACGGTCGATATCGGTAACACAAACAAATTGTTACTATTCATGCTGCAGCACCATCAATGAAAAGGTATATAATTATGCATCTAAAACAAGTCCTTTTACATATGACAGATTATTGTTCATTTATGACATCAAATAGTTTTTTATCCACAATCATAATGAAATTTAAGGGCTCCTGTCTAAAAGACTATATGTATATGCCGTTTACTTTTTTATCTCTCATTTCGATTCGGAACGTATATGAAAAACATAATGGAAAATCAGTTAAATGACGACCAAGTGTGTAGTCAACGGTAACCTTTTATATTTTTTGTGTAATTTAGCACATATATGTTTCCAGGTTTTAAAGAATAATAGAAATCATAGCACAAAAAGGAAGCTTCAAATATATGATATAATGACATTTATTCGGTCTAAAATAAAATAAACTGTATAATACAGGAACAGCTTTATTTATTTGCTTCATATTTCAATATTGATGTAAACATTAAAAGACGTTTCGTTATGTAATTTAACATCGGAACATTTTATAATAAAAGTAAACGTAAGATAATATTTCATAATTTAGATAAATATCAGAACATATTTCATGATGAAAGTACATATCAGAATATATTTCATAATATAAATAAATAAAATAATGTATTTCATAATGTAAATAAAAAAAAATCAAAGAATGTATTTCATAATGTAAAATAAATACGAGTCAAATAATGTATTTCATAATGTAAATAAATATAAGAATGTATTTCATAATGTACGAAAACATGAAGACACTGTTACCTTATGTAAGTTAATGACAGCTGTTGTTCCATAAGGTAAGAACACATCATAAAAAACTCCATCATAGTGCAAATAAATAGCAAAACACATTTCATTGTGTAAGTTGATAACAAACCTGTTTCATTATGGATACTTTAAAGAAAGCATCCTGGATACCAAATAAATACTCTTTTCGATTTATAAAGGTTTTTGTTTTCATCGGAGGAATAATATAGATAAAGCAAACGTTAATCTCATAAACAAAATGGCGGTTTGTGGCACTTTTACTCCGTATTGCAATATAGAATTGTAATTAGTGAAAGCTGTCGGTTATCTTGTTTTTCAAAATCACCGACATAGAAATGTTTATATTCTATAGATATACAAATTGTAGCATTCTATTTTTTATTCTATAGCTGTAGTTTCAGGGTGTTTGAATACAAATATGAATGTCCATAATTGGTAATACTATTGTCGGCCATCTTGGTTTCCAAATGGACAAAATTGGGGCTTAAGCCTCCGGACTATCTGCATTGATATCAGACCGGTAAATTTCTGTTTACTTTATGTGAAGGAGCAGGTGTACACGGGTCGAAAGCACTACCGCACGGCCAATATCCTGTGTTGTTTGGGGTACTTAGGCAGATAAAACAAAACCTGGTCCGACAGGTTTTATTAGGGCATGTCATGTGCTTACAGCGATCGCTGTCGTCAAATTCTATGATACATTGACACTTTGGGCATGCCCGGACTTTCGGGCAATCATGGACGCCTACGATTTCTAGTCTTTCACATGCACGTAATAGGGACCTTACCCACTTACGACTTTTTGAACATTCAGTATTTTTACATGTCATCGATGGTGACTCGATAGCCATCAAACATATCCTACAAAATATGTGATCGTCACCCCTGTCCTTACATACGTGGCACATGAAATATGTTCGACAGGACGCAACAGAAGCATCACCACACTGAGGACATAAGTAAACGTTTTTGTTTCTCTCTAGCCAGTTTGTAAACAGCACAGAAAGAAACAGGAGCATTTCATCTTGTGATAGACAAGCCAGCCGATACACATCTTTGAACTCCCATATCTCTTTACAGTCTTCATTGTTTCCATCTGAGATGGACGGGCATCGAACATCAATGTTTCCATTTTTTATCTGGTGCCAGTAGTAGTTGAAAAGGTTTTCTGGTGCTGCAATATAACATATAGTATTGATGAGTTCATTCAATTGTGATTCAATTGTGATACGCGCTATGTAATTTCCTAATGCCTCCCTTGACACTGCCTCACTTTTGGCCTTGAGTTGAGCGTTCGCCCCTGTGAGGAAAGCTCTGGGTTCTGTCCCCTGGCCGAGACACACCAAAGTCTATAAAAGTGGTAGTTTCTACTCCTGCTAAGCGCTCAGCATACAGGGAGTGGGACGACTGGTTCGCCCGTTGTCAGTATAATGTGACCGGGTGGGGTGTGTTGCTTGGTGACTTCGGTGGCATGCTTTCAGTTATATAGCACTATAAAAAGGGCAACAGTTCCACTATACAAGAAGACACAACATGAATATACCGCAATCTCCCAAAAGACGCATCTTGCACAACATACACGCAAACACACCACATACACGGGAGGCTATCCTTGCATGGCCATAGCTGTTAATAGGACGTTAATGAATCAAACAAATGTAATAACAAATGTAATAACGTTGAACATTACACCTTATGTAGTATTTTGGAACGGCGGTTGCGTAGTTATCTATCTGGTAAAATGGATTCATTTCGTCGTAACAGAAACACTTCAAGAGGCACCTAGCAACGCTCTCTTCATTCACTTACCATAGTGTTTACGTTATAAGTACAATAAATAGATTGTTGCAGAAATATGTGTTTCGTTAAACGAGATTTTGTTCCATGAAGAATGAAAGTATATCGATCAATATATCAATAGATTCACGTTGTATTTCGCGCCTCTTCAATAGTGTCTGCTTCCCCGGGCACTATTGCAGATAGTACACAAGTGTGTTGTAAATCAGAATGCAGAATTTTGTAACGTAATATATTTTTTAAGACGCTTTACCATATTACGACAAACCCTCTATCTCGGGGTCAAATGCCTTGGGCTGTTACCAAGTTCTGCAAGACACCCGATACTTCACCTACTTAATCGGTCATGTCCTCAAATGACCATGGGTGTTTATGTACGCATTAACTGCCTTCTTGAGGGATTTATGGTCCTATAGTTTTCCCGGGATTGTAGATTAATTGTATAACACTCGTTGGCGCGTTGTGATCAATTTCGCCATTTCCAAGCAGACACCGGGCGGCTATTTCTCTATGACTTTATAACGTCTTGTACACTTTGTCAATTTATGAATATACAACAACTTAGGGGTAAATGGTCATGTACACTTTGTCATTTATAAATATGCTACTTAGTCAATCAAGTAGTTGTAATTTGCCAGGCTCAAACGGGCCATCGTACATTTTGCCGTATAGTTATGATTCCTCGTTTAATCCCCCGAAATGGGGAATGATTTGCATATCAACGTTATGTTTCCAATGTTAGCAACAGCACGCAGATTATATTAATGCAAATGGATCAGTATTAATATCCAAACCCGGTATAATGTGAACTCACATTGTCCGTTCTTGGAGCTATACAGGGCGGTGCCATAAGGCCGTCGTATAAATATAGAATCTAAAGTATCTCGATTCGGTTTATACCGCCCTGGTAGAATATAAGCATAATCATATCGATCCCAACCTCTGTCTATTACAGAAAAAAACTATCAATTAGAACTATAAATATGGAAGTGTTTTGTGGCGATTTTCATTTAACAACAAACCTATGGAATGGCCACAAGACATCGAAACACAGTCACCTTCCCAATATGGGTCTGTAACGTCGGGTTCTTGTGACTTGTAGCGAGCGCCCGGGTCCCTTTTCTTGGGCCGTTGTACAACAAAGAGTTTGGTCAGTCCAGCGTAGTCAGAGAGTGACTTCTCCTTCTCTAGAAAGGTACACTGATTGGTTATCCAAAGATCGATATCACCCCGATAACGAAGGAATACTTTGACATACATGATGCATTGAGAAACACTCCACATCTGTTTGAAACAATGCAAAAATAGTGTAGGCTATTCAAGTCATGTTATCATCAGGTAAATTGAGATTGAGCATCACGTAACGTATAGTCTTGAATATCTTGTTGATTACTTAAAGGCCGCTGTTCACATGGACTACATTTGCAAACATAAATGCACATAGTTGTTTGGTAAAAGACCATAGTTAATTTTCTCTTTGTTTCTGGCTTTCTGATTGGCCTATTCATTTGTTTCATTCCACGATGAAAAAAAAACCGAGAATGGCGCGGAAACCCGACGTTATCGTGACGTCACAATAGAAACATTGACGTTGCGTATCAGTTTGGAAAAACTAGTCCCTTGGAAAAAATCAATGGAATTGTACGTGTAAACGTATTACATTTCATAAAGTAGCCTGGAAAATTAATTATAAGCATTGAAGTCACTATTTTTTAATTTCATCGGGGTATGAAATAAATTTTGTTTGCAAACCGTGTGAATCAAAATTTATTTCATACCACGATGAAATTAAAAAAATAGTGACTTCAATGCTTAAATAAAACTCTTTCATAGTGGGTATGTAGGATGGGGATCTTGTACCTCATAGTCACAAAAAGTTGGAAAACCCTATATCATGATATGACACATGATTAAGGTCAGATAAGATTCCCTTGTGAGCTATACGGGTTAAATTGTCTGATGTGGGTCGGTTTTGCTAGAACAATATTATATTTCAAAATTACTTTTCAAGAATTATTATGAATTGATATGTTGAAAATGAAACAAATTGGAAAATATAACAATATTGTTATTTAAAATAGGTTTTAATTAATCATAATGTCATATCTTGATGTCCTAACCCCCAGGTATATGTAAAAAAAACAAGCAAACAAAAACAAAATGAATAAATTAAATGCTTATAGGTCATGGCCGTCAGAGGGACCAAATTAACTTTCCTTATTGTCTTTAGCTTGTTCTTCAATAAAGGTTTTCTTTACGGCATTGCTGCCAAGTTCTGATTGTCCAATGTCATCTTTGACTTTGGAATGTCATTGGTTTCCAATAAAAACAGAACTTCCATAAACTTTAAAATAAAATTATAGTATATTTTGTATTTTTTCTTTGAGTTTCCGGACTTTCCATTTGCTTACTAACATACACCATTGCGTTTGAGGTATGTCAATGTTTTCACATAATATTAATGCATGAAATACTTCATAATTGGTCACTAAGAACAAAGTTGAGTCCATACGTTTTGAATCATGTGAGAAGCAGGTACTATATTGTAGTTACTGCAATGCAAAGCCGCAATAAAAACAAGCACAAACAAAACACCGCTACATATAATGATCCTTTGTACTGATTGAATCTTTTATACCTATACTTCAGTGATTTATAGAATTGGCATACCTGCGAAACAGTGGTAATGAAATCATTTCCTCCAAATCTCCAGACTCCGATATGGTTTATGGGCAGCACCTTTGGTGGAAATATATCACTGTCAGAATCATTCGGTATCGAAACCTAAAAGTAAAACAGTTTCGTCAATTACGTTCTAACGTTCCCGGAAATGTAGCAAATCCCGTATCGGTCATATGTATTTATATTGTCCTATTAAAACCCTCTCGTTCTCTCGTTAAAGAAAGTAATAATTGAAATGCAGAAGGTTTCACATCTGAAAAGATATTTAAAATTGCATATGTCCATACCACTGACATTTAAATTGCCCATCGCGACCTATATAATTGGCTTAAACTATCAGGCAAACTCTATTGAAAACGCGCATCTTCACTTTACACTGGCTTGCTTTCGGGCATGTGAAGAAGGCAATAGGTTCTATCCTATGGCCCAGACACAACATATCGTACATAACATTGTCAGTTTCCGCTACTGTTTATCGCCGCCAAATTATAGGGGGTGATTGGTTTGCCCGTTGTTAGTATAATGTGATCGGGTGGGTTATCTTAAGCAGCATGTTTCAGAGACATAGCACTATGAAAATGACAATAGTCATAGTTCCTCTATTATAAAACGACAAAACGCAAGCATACTTCAGTCAAAATACGCATACACGATACATGCTCAACACCCTGGATACATGCTGTCCTTAAATTACCCTGGCTGTTGATAGGGCGTTACAAATAATAAACCAAATCAAAATAATATATATAAAAAAGACAGAATCTTAATTGAATCAACCAACCAATTGCTTTTTAATTTGTGCTTTATACAAGACTCGATTATGTCGCAGAAAAAGAGGAGTGCTATAAATTATCCACATTTGAAACGCCATTTTTGGACGGGAGGGACGTTAATCACACTTACCCTGCCATAAGGAGACTTCAGTGGTGGAAGATTTCGTGGAGGCTGAAATTTAAAGTCACGTCAATACCATATCAATGTACAGTGTATGATATACTTATGTTGATTCAAAACAAAATATCAACAATATTCCTAGCACTAAGTACCAAGCTAATCAAGTGTTTCATAACCATGGAAATCTGTGAATCTTAGCATTTCTGTAGAAAGCAAGTGCCACATTACACAGAAGTAAACTCACATTGAGTATGATAGATATATGTAACGAAGCGCATCGTTCGTTGTATTTTTTAATCATCTTCCGGAAGTTATGTAAAACGAGACTTTGCCCGTCACGTGAGCACGGGACTGCTGGGAGTATTCAGTTTTCATCGGGTTTTTGGTAGGTACGGTTGACTTTTGACACTTAAGTGATTTATTCATGTATGTATATTTTTTTTGTTATTCGAATATCAGCTTACCAAACAATTATCGAATATTCGGTGACATCCATAAAAGGTTGAATATGTGAAATTATATGATTTGAAATTAAAGTTAAACGCATTTTTATATCAAAGACATGAAACTTCATGATTGTAAATTAACACCAATCGACAAATGTAAAACGAGCACATTAGGATCCCTTACGTGACGTAGAGTCATAACCGGACTCTGACTTTTATATACTATGGGTATTGATACTTTTCAGATATTCCTTGTGAAATGCCAATCACCTATTATCTTTTATTTCAGTTATGATTTTGATACATGTAAGGGGAAAATAAATACATGTACAACGAAACAGACGGTTGCCTGTAATCAGCTGTTAACATACCAGTATATTTATTTATCCTGCAACTGTCCCACATACTAATCGATTAACAACTGTCGGATAAACTTGTGCTTTATCCGTCAATACGATATGCTTTATCCGTCAATACAGTCACGTGAGTTTGTTCCACGTCTGTCGTAACTTTTTCTAACTTGACCCAGAACTTTACCCTCTGGTAAATGAAACGTCATTATGACCCGTTAAAAAGTGACGTCAAATTCAAAGGAATGACGTCATTATTACAATATCGAAAATCTCGTATGGCGACGTCGTGTTTTCCTTGGCTAATGGCGAAGGTATGTACTGTAGAGTAATTCTTTGATGTTTTTTTTGTATTTCCATATTGTTTCAGTGATCTTACACACAGTAACTGACAATTTGCTTTCATTTTGAATGTCATAATGGTTGCAGGATAAACAGAATACACGGTTAGTATCTAACAATACAAGGTTTATTTTGGTGCTTGACACGGAAAGCCGAGATGACTCGGCAAAGCCTCGTCAACTCCGCTTTCCTAAGTCTCTCACAAAAATAAACCTTGTATCGTAAGATACTAACCATGTATTCTCTGTATACGTATTTTATGGAAGGGCTTATTACGCCAGTATTCATCAACGCATATTCAAGGACGAATATAAAGAATGAAAGAACATGGGTATATAAATAGTTCACGCAGAAACGCAAATTTGCAATCACTTATAATTATTGCATATCGAAACGGACTAAGCATGTGAGGTTGTGAATAAATGAAAAACTACATCTGTTGGATGTGAAATAGGCAACATTTTGTTAGGCCACTAGGGCGTTTGTTAATTCAATGATATCGGTCCCGACGTCATAGATAGGTCAAGACGGGATATCTAGATTAAAATCGTATTCGATATTGCGGACTGCATTACTATATGGTTGTGATTAATTTCTGAGGTCATTTCTATGTGCACTAGTGATTGTGGGTGACTTTGGATGTTACACACGCTCTTGTGGGGTGGTTTTGATATACAATTCACTATTGACACCACATTAAATCCATAATACATCATTAATACAAATCAGTGGAATAAATAAATGTTGATTTGTCTTCGATACTGACAACGATATTTTACACTTTCTCTGATTGCGTTAAAAATGACTATTACAAATAACAAAAGACTTACTGTTGGTTGCTGGTGCCTAAAATCTTTTAGTGGATGCTGCTTTTCAACAGCTGTCTTTCGTTCTAATGTTTGTCTTTCCCGATGTCGTATATCTTCCTCCTGTATTTCATGATGTTCTGTAGCTTCCTCCTGTTCCCGACAGCGAAATGCTTTATGTTTTTCATGACGTCGTATGATATTTGCCTCTTCCAGCCTGCGAAATGCTTCTTGTTCATCTTGGCGTCTTATGAAATTTGCCTGTTAAAAAGGGTCATTTGTAAAAATGAAGTTATAAATATAACTTAAAAAAAACAACTCTCACACAGAATATATAAAGTTGCTCAAAATTGACAAATCATAAGTCATATTTTTTCTCAAATAAGGAGTAATTGTATTAAATGTATTTCCTGAAATTTAACAGTAAGTCTCTATGACTTTATATGATATACATGTAGTATTTGGAAAGGAATTTTTAACAATGGTTGGGCTAACGCCGATAGCATAGGGACGAAGCCATAATCGGATAATATGTCTATATTGAAAAAGAAATATCCCTAGAAATAAGCAATGGTCAAAATCTAGGTCAAATCTTAAGTATTGATCAATAGAATAAAACATAAAAATAAATGACTTACTGTTGGTTGTTGGTGACTAAAACCTTTGAATTGATGCTGCTTTTCAACAGCTGTCTTTCGTTTCAATGCTTTTCTATCCCGATGCCGTATAGCTTCCTCCTGTATTTCCTGATGTTCTGTAACTTCTACCTCTTCCCGCCTGCGAAACGCCCCTTGTTCATTCTGGCGTCTTATGGCATTTGCCTCTTCCCGCCTGCGAAATGCTTCTTGTTCATCCTGGCGTCTTATGCTATTTGCTTCTTGTTCATCCTGGCGTCTTATGCTATTTGCCTCTTCCCGACTGCGAAATGTTTCTTGTTCATCCTGGCGTCTTATGGCATTTGCCTCTTCTCGCCTGCGAAATGTTTTTTTGTGTTTCATGACGTTTTATGATATTTGCCTCTTCCAGCCTGCGAAATGATTCTTGTTCATCTTAGCGCCTTATGACATTTGCCTGTTAAAAATGGCATTTGTTAAAATGAAATTACAATATTACTTACTTTCAAAAAACAACTTTCACAAAGAATATGTAATATGCTCAAAATTAACAAATAATAAGTTATGTTATTTTTTCGCAAAAAAAGGAATAATTGTACATAATATATTCCCTGAAATTTAACAATAGGTCTCTTATTTATGACTATATATGATATAGTATATGGAAAGGCTTTTTAATTTTACCAATAGTTGAGCTAACTCCGAAAGCATAGGGGCGGAACCATAATGGGATAATATGGCTATATTGGAAAAAAAACTTTCCTTAAAATAAGTAATGGTCAAAATTTAGGTCTTAATCTTAATAATTGATCACTAAAACATCCGATTTACCTTAAATAAGGCATATATCAATTGATATTGACAATTTGCACAATGCAAGATTTTAAATTTTTACGTACAACTTAGTATCGTGTACGTACAAGTTAATATCGTGTACGTACAAGTTAATATCGTGTACGTACAAGTTAATATCGTGTACGTTCAAGTTAATATCGTGTACGTACAAGTTAATATCGTGTGCGTACAAGTTAATATCGTGTACGTTCAAGTTAATATCGTGTACGTACAAGTTAATATCGTGTACGTTCAAGTTAATATCGTGTACGTACAAGTTAATATCGTGTGCGTACAAGTTAATATCGTGTACGTTCAAGTTAATATCGTGTACGTACAAGTTAATATCGTGTACGTACAAGTTAATATCGTGTACGTTCAAGTTAATATCGTGGACGTACAAGTTAATATCGTGTGCGTACAAGTTAATATCGTGTACGTTCAAGTTAATATCGTGTACGTACAAGTTAATATCGTGTACGTACAAGTTAATATCGTGTACGTTCAACTTAATATCGTGTACGTACAAGTAAATATCGTGTACGTACAAATTAATATCGTGTACGTACAAGTTAATATCGTGTACGTACAAGTTAATATCGTGTACGTACAGGTTTATATTGTGTACGTACAAGTTAATATCGTGTACGTACGAGTTAATATCGTGTACGTACAAGTTAATATTGTGTACGTACAAGTTAATATCGTGTACGTACAAATTAATATCGTGTACGTACAAGTTAATATCGTGTACGTACAAGTTAATATCGTGTACGTACAGGTTTATATCGTGTACGTACAAGTTAATATCGTGTACGTACAAGTTAATATCGTGTACGCACAAGTTGAGTTGATCTGCTCTTTATTACCGAAAATATTTTTTCGGAATTGAAGACAGTCTGTCTAGTTTGCATTGCTTCAAGCACAACCACAGATTTATAGCTTAATCTGGCAATATCAAAAAACACAAGTATATATCAATGAAAACAATATACGTTTCACCTTTAACCAGGGAAAATTAACCAGGTTAAAAGTGGACTATACATATGTATATTCATCACCGAATGTGTGCATGTATTTGTTTGGATTATTTATATGTATTTGGCTGCAGTGAGCAAGAAACGGTAAGTGTTTTTAGATGTAAAGATGTTCTGAATAATGTAATGAAGGTTACTCCAGCTAATCCTCTGTATTTGACTGTCTATCTTTTTTTATGCCCATTAAACTAATATTTCACTACCATACAGTTGGTTTTAAATAAAAAGGTATTTCATCTATTTTCCTTAAGTTGTCTACACATACTTCGTTCGATTATTCTCACTTTCCCGACTTATTTATACGGAACCTCTATGATTGCTTTATACGTTTACTTACTAGTCAATATTTGGAACACCTCGGATCTCATGCCCGTGCCTTCCGGTGTATGGCTGAGTTTATCCGATAATACATTTCCGGTTAATATTTTCATCATTTCCGGTTAATGGAGAATTGCGTCTGAGAATTGGGGTGAAGATGTGGTGTGACTGTTGTATAATTTGACTGAAGGCAAAGCCTTAAAGAGCGCAGCCAGATGCTCCAGTAGGCATTAATTTTGCAATGTTCAAAAGTATTTTTTTTAAATAATACAGCCGGTGTTTTGTTTATCTATTATTATTAATATGTTTAATAACCTTCTATCCTTGTCCCAAGCACCAGTTTGAGAAGGAAGAAATTATATTTTCGTAACAGAGATTGCGCTTTTGGTCAGCTGATTATACTGGGAGCTGGTCAACATCTTGCATAATAAGAGTGATAACATTGATCTTTTGCCGGATAAACATTACATTTATCGGATCACAGAGCGCTTGAACCGCTCCATTATATAATGAGCTTACTTAAAAGCATCACATGCACCGGTGTCCATAGGGGAAAATGGTCGCCGCAAGATTGAATGATATTGTTTTTTCTTATGTTTTCATTTTTCATTTTTTTTACATTACCTTCGGCTGTGCTCTTTTCATAATACTGATACCTCTTTCTAGCATGTAATACCTGAGTACGTAGGTGGGAAATAGGCGAGAACCCAGTCCTTACTGGATGATTTTCATCTTCTTATTTCCTTTCTATATTTCTCTCATTGGGAGGTAGGCTACACAACACATGATTTATTATATATCTTATCGTAGAAACGGGTTTGACGATGATTCGGCCAATTGCCAAGGGCTTTCAGATAACTTTAACGTAGAGGTGTTTTATGTATCTTAGAGATAAACATTACAGTATTTATTGTTTGCAAGATGCACTTTACTATGGAAAATTTGTTAATTAGAAATGAGTAGGGACACGAGTCCTATTTCAATTCCTACAGGCCGAATGCAAGAGGAATTTTCAATAACAATTTTTATTTAATGTATTTCGGGGGAAAAAAGGATTCAACGCGTATTTTTTTTAGCTTTAAATGTTGGGATATTAGGCTTGCGAATGACATTAATTAGTATACAGTGTATATGGTACAAACCAGAATGAACCAGCTTTTTATAACAGGGTATCTGAAGCCATATATTACTTTAATAATTTAAGTTCCGTTGTGTGGTGAGTTTAACTTGATTTCAAACTTGATCTTGATTATGATGAGTACTATAAGAACCTTAATCATTCTTAGGCTAGAAATATTTTTTTTGCGTTAATCGATAATATTAATTTGATAGATATTTTTGAGAGCACCACGAGGAAACTAGAAGATTTATATGGAAGAAGAATAACCCTAAGGCAAGCCCGTCTTGATTTTTTCTTGTTGCAGGAAAAGTATTGGCTTGAAAAATTGTTCTTGTGTAGACCCAGGTTACAGATCAGACCACTTTCTGCCCAAAATAATTATTAAGATAAACGAGTTTAAAAAGGGTGGAAATTGAATAATTCATTATTGTATGATGATGATTTTTTATATTTGTAAATACTATAAATAATTGTATTGATACTGTTAAAAGCAATATTGCATTCCTGTTTATGACATTGCAAATTTAAATAATATTTCAGACTATGATTTCAATTAACTTTAAACGATCAGTTATTTTGAAGACATTGCTAATGGAAATTCAAGGGACAACATTTTCTTACTCTTCTTATAAAAACAGTTGAATAATAGCACGGATAATCTTACGGAAGTTATGGAAAAGGTGGAAGTTGTAGAAAATGTTATTATATAATAGTAAGATCTGAAGAAAAAGGAATTAGAGTCTATAAGATTACAAAAAAATAAAGGTAGTATAATTTGACGGGTAGAAGAAGGGATACAGCCTACAAACTATTTTTTAGTCTAGAGAACAAAAATTTCACGTCCAAAATTATACCTAAGCTTTATACATATAATGGTGTTTTAAAATAACAGGATGTAATTTTAAAAGAATGAAGTAGTTTTTATAGGACATTATATGATTTAACTTTTAACTTATGATTTATCGAAAGACATAAATATAAAACCTTTTCTCCAAAATATAGTACCACAATTGTCTCAACTTGATTCAAATAGTCTAGAAGGGTAGATAAACTTTAAAAAGGCAGGTAAAACTTTGGGAAATTTGAAGAATAACGGAAGTCCAGGGTCTGACTGAGTCACAGCCGAATACTTAAAGGCAAATATGGGTATAAAACGGACGAACTGTCTATTCCGAATATGCATATCACAGAGTTATCTGCACTTACGGATAGGTATTGATTGTGACGTCATGTGTTTCGGAGCGTAATGTCATACGTTTCGGAGAAAACGACGTGGATTGCGCTCACAAAATAATGACGTAACAATCAATACCTACCCGCAAGGGAGCTAACTCTGTAATATGCAAATACGGAATAACTCAGAGACAGGGAGTTATTACTTGTATTCTAAAAGCTGATAAAGCGAAACATTTTATAAATTAATTGGATATGTTTAACATAACAGCACCATGTACCTATAGCTTATACGATTAGAAGTGTTCTGGATAAATTGGTAGATAGGGCTCAAAGACGTTTTCTTTCAAATTGATACATCGCTGTAATTATAGGGCTAATTTATGATATAAGACTCGTACATATATGTAATGCATTATGCACTAGAATATTACGAGTATTGATCAATAAGTGTACAATATCAGTGCCACAGTATGCAGACGACGCATCACTTATTGTAGATGGATCTAAGAATTCTTTGGCTGCTAGGGGCTGTTAATGAAATGGACGAATATGAAAAAAAATCAAGTAGTTTGGATAGGTCGTAAAAAGTATAACCAGGACACATTCTTAGCACATTTGAATTTACAGTGGGGTAGAAACAAATTTACTTTGTTACGAATTGAGTTAAGTGTGAACCTCCATGAAATTCCAAAGTTAAACTATGTTAATAATTAGTTAAGCTTAAGTGGTTGATTAAAACTTGGAGGAAAAGGTTTTTGACACCAACAGACAAAATTCATATAATCAAATCATTGCTTGTATCGCAGCTTTTTTTTCGTTAAAGAAAGACATGGTCGCCTAGCTAATCATTAAAATATTTACCTACACAACTGTCAATTTCTTTGTTAAAAGCGACAAAAAGTAAGGGAGGGGGTAACATCATATGGCCTGCCCAACTCCCTTCCCCCTTCAAAACGTTGTTCCGCTACATACGTCACTGTTTTGTCTCGAAGCAAATCTGATTACCTCTCCCTACGATGGACCAATGAGATAGAGATGAGACAAAGCTCATCAGCAATATAACATACTTTTCCCGAAATTGTTTTTGTTGAATGATAATGTATTTATATGACGTGCTTATGCAATGAATATTTATTCTTCCTAAAATTATATAATATTCAAGGAAATTTAAAAGCAATTTAACTGTGGTTGTATACTGTGTATTGAATGAATCTCCTCATATGTGAGGACGACACTGATGTATATTTTTAGGAATTATAAATACAGTTTGCTTTAATTAATAGATAAAAATAAATAAAAACATCTACTAGTAGCTAATAGTGTTACTTCCGTTATCATTAACTGCATAGTCAGGAAGTATGCTAGTGTAAGATATGGGTAATGTGTTTTTTTTTCGAGAATTGAAGATCAATGTGTTTTAGTTTTAAAGGAAAGGGTTTATATTTTAATTAATATGTATATACAATTAATAGAATAATAATAAGAAAAAGAAAATATGTTTGTTACTTACGAAAGACATTGGACGAACTAAACGTGTCATTCCAAGTTTACATCTTTCATTTTTGGTGTAAGTAGAAAGTTAATCTAGTATTTTTTGTGTAAACCCTCTGCAGTTTCGGATAAAAGTACCATGTCGTCTGCGTACATCAATAGAAATATATTAAGTGTTTGCAATTCAATAGACGGACAGCCATCTGTTAAAAAACTCATCTCACAATGATTAACGTACATTAAGAACACTAAAGATGACAATTTTCGCCTTGGAATAAACCGTTCTTGCACTAAAAAAAATCAGACATTTTATTGTTATACTTAACACAACATTTGACATCATTGTATAGTGAGCCAATTATACGTAAGCATTTTCCCTTCCACGCCCTCTTTGATTAATTTAACCCATAAATTCTGCCGATTTACAAAATCAAATGCTTTCCTTAAAATCAATGAAACAGCAATACAATCTGTTTCTGTTTTTTAATGCTTTGCTTATTAAAGACTGCAAGACAAATATAGCATCAACTGTTGGCATATGTTTTTTTTTTTAAAAACCAAACTGTGCATCACTTATTTTTGAATATTCAAAATCAAAATAAACTAATATATATTATTCAAAATTTAGGTGAAAAGTTTCCCCAAACAACTTATATAATTATTAGTGTCATCCTTATTTCCCTTCTTGAAAACAGGAACAATGTTACCTATTGACCAGGATGTTGGATAGTTACCAGACTTAAAAATATTATTAAACAATACAACTATGCAAGGCAAAAAAACATCTTTACTTTTAATAAATTACTCATTAATTCGGCATCGGCATTAAAAACTTAAATAAGAATTATTGTTACATGTATTATAATCGTGTGAAAAGCCATTTACCATTTCATTCTCTTGAGGTGCAGTGGAAGATAATTCATGAAAGTATTCGTAAAAAGCATGTTCGTCCAGGTTATATTTAACGCCCTTATTTCTTTTCCGGAATTTCTCTGTAAAAATCCTTCGGGTTATATTTTCTCATGTAATTTAAACATATTGCCTTGCTGTGCTTTATATTCACGTTTGAATTTACATTCTAATTTCTTGTGTATGCGTTTTTTTGTACAAGTTTTTAACGGCTTTCTCTAGATTTAACAGAGTTAAAATAGGACAAATATTTGCTTGTATTCTACGGCGGCGTATTAGGGGCCACTACAAACTTTTATTTATCTTGTACGTACAAGTTATTATCTTGTACGTACAAGTTAGTTATCATTGTACGTACCAATAGTATCTTGTACGTACAACTTAGTATCTTTTTATCGTACAACTTAGTATCTTGTACGTACAAGTTAGTATCTTGTTGTACGTACAAGATAGTATCTGGTATATTTCGTACAAGTTAGTATCTTTGTACGTACAAGTTAGTATCTTGTACTACAAGATAGTATCTTGTACGTACAACTTAGTATCTTGTACGTACAAGTTAGTATCTTGTACGTACAACTTAGTATCTTGTACGTACAAGTTAGTATCTTGTACGTACAACTTAGTATCTTGTACGTACAAGTTAGTAGTATCTTGTACGTACAAGATAGTATTCTTGTTACGTACAAGATAGTAACTTGTACGTACAAGATAGTATCTTGTACGTACAACTTAGTATCTTGTACGTACAACTTAGTATCTTGTACGTACAAGATAGTATAATGTTGAAACTCTCGGTATTAAAGGCTTTGGCTGGTTTACTCTCACAATGGCATCGCATGCTATACGTATATTACGTAAACTTTGTTTAAGCCAAAGGGAGAAAAGGAATAATATAGGTTGTGGAGTTGTAATGCTTGTGATAAGTTTCCGAACACTTATATGTAAATGTTTATAACGAGTATTTACTATGATCATCATTTGGACAATAATTGATGTGTGTATATATGTCTCTAATAAACACAAAAAACATAGAAAATATTTTGTTTTGCATTTTTGTTGTCTTTGGTCAATCAGTAACTCATTCGAATTAGGGCATAATGCCTAGGATTTTTTTCGGAGGCAGTTAATTATTTTCAAATACTACTATTCTGAAGTAAAATAAATGTTCAAACATTTCCAATAATGGCGACCATTGTGAAGTATTTAACTTTTATTACTGAAGAAAATTACGAATTGTTTAATAGATCAAACTTATCATTCATCGAGATGTATCATATCCGTTTTATCACTTAAATATATCTTATCTAGTAAAACAAAGCGACTATACAGTTTTTTTCTCGAAAGGAACTATACAGTGTCAGTTATGTCAAAATAATGCAAGTGGACAATACAGTTTCAACTCATAATCCGGCAATTTTCAAATTACGATTGTGAAAAAGATATTGTTCTCATTAATATATATTCATATTTTTTAATATTGTCAAATAAGTTAATAAACCTGTGATCGTGCTTGAAGCAATGTAAAGTAGACCGACTATCTTTAATTACGAAAAATATCAGGCGGTGACTCAATTTCTGCGGTGATGAACAGGCAGGTTCAACTCAACTTGTATGTTTCAAGATACTATCTTGTTACGTACAAGATATTATCGTTGACCGACGTACGAACTATACAGTTGTACGTACAAGATAGTAACTTGTTACGTACAAGATACTAAAGTTGTACGTACAAGATACTATCTTGTACGTACAAGATTAACTAACTTTGTACGATACAAGATACTAAGTTGTAACTACAAGATAATAACGTGTACTTACAAGATACTAAGTTTGTAACGAACAAGATACTAAGTTTGTAACGTACAAGATAGTATCTTGTACGTACAAAGATACTAAGTTGTACGTACTAGATACTATCTTTGTACGTACAAGATACTATCTTGTACGTACAAGATACTAAGTTGTACGTACAAGATACTTATCTTGTACGTACAAGGATTACTCAAGTTGTACTACAAGATACTAATCTTGTACGTACAAGATTACTGAGTTGTACGTACAAGATACTAAGATGTAGCGTACAAGATACTATCTTGTACGTACAAGATACTAACTTGTACGTACAAGATACTATCTGTGTACGTACAAGATACTAAGTTGTAACGTACAAGATACTAAGTTGTACGTACAAGATACTATCTTGTACGTACAAGATACTAAGTTGTACGTACAGAGATACTAACTTGTACGTACACAGATAACTATCTTGTACGTACAAGATACTAACTTGTACGTAACAAGAAATTTAACTATGTACGTACAAGAAAATACAATTTTTGAAGTGCCCTAATACGCCGCCGTATATTCAAATATAACTTTTTACAATTTTTCATTAAACCATGGCTTTACATTCCCATTTTGTCTCTTGATCTAATCTGGAGCACATGATCTATGCCTTCTTGACAAGAGTCATAATATGTACTTTGTATTAATAATCCTGTATGATTACATTTCATACCAATATCATTCCACTTAACCTTTATACCTTTACTTATTTTTCGTACTGAATATCGTTACTTGTTTCACAAGAACACAGTGTAATACAGGCAGGTGAATGATCCGAAAAGACATTAAATACACCACTCTCAAATTTCAAAATAATATCAAAATTTTCATCACATGTCATTACATAATCAATGAGGCTAGTGTCTCTACTGTTAAAATATTTTCCATCGGGATCATCACAATGTGTGACATTAACAATTCGTAAAGTAGAAGTTTTACACAATGAAAGTAATTGTCTACCGAACTGAGTTTACACATTGGTTCAGCGAGTTAAACCGTATTTAGAAGGTCTGGTATAAGAAACATGATTCTTTGACATCTTTGATAGAAAAGTATCTGAAAGACAAACACTTAATAATATCAGCACTAATAAAATCATCATTACAAGGCCGTTTACTACAATCATAATATTTTGTGTATTACTTCATGTTTTATATATTAAACTATCACGTAATTAAGCTATCACGTGTTGCAGGTTCTGTGATCGGGTATGACGTCTGTATTGGGATACCAGGAATTTGTGGCGTTCTTCGGACCGATATTGGGGGAATTGTTCGCCTTTTTCCCCAAGTTGCACACGGCAGCAGATACACTTCTTGTTCTGTTCAACAAGCCAGTCTATCGGCGCAGTAAATGAAAACGAGAATAACTATTGGCGTGTGCTACACTGTATGCGTTGTCCTTGAAACTGTGCACGTTACCAAACTCAATGTAACCAAAGTCCCATTTACCCCTTCTCCTAGCTAACCGTTTTTTTTTCTCCTCTACGTTAGAGAGTTGAGATAGTGAAACAAAGACCCATAAACTAATACAATATATGAATTTTCATTAGTTTGGGAATGGAAATGTGTTTATTTAACAATTACAACCCATCAATCCTAACAACATCGACTATATATGAAGTGAAACCGTGATATAAATCATTCATTAAGAACAGATTAACTAACAATTAGGATTTATAATGTTGCCTGTTATGTATATAGTTTTTTCGGTGTGATTATACAGGCATAATAGTGCCGTTATGTTTTAGGTGTTGTTTTAGCTCATCTTGTTATTCTTATAAAGAAAAAGTGGGAACTTACGTTTTAAAATACAGGGTCGCATTTTAGGTGATTACTTTTTATGTTGACAAACTATCACCCACGTTAATATACATATTATCTAACCAACATGTAATACAAGTCCCCTACAATTTATGTACATTTGAAATTATAATAGAGATAAAGTTTTTTTTGATTAGTAACAGACATAAAAAAAAACAATGTGTGTACTTTGTATTTTTTTGAAGCAACGACAGGAAATATTAAGGTCCTCAAAACCTTGTAAACGAAAAGCTGATTATAAAAAAAAAAACAAGAGTCCGTAACCATAATATAATATCTAAGTTAATAACATATGGCGCATCAAACAAATATTTTATTTATTTTTAACATAACTTATTTGACATTTTTCTTGGTTTTGTGTTTTCCTTATTATTAATATTTATAACGTACACCAAACATATATACCATTCATCTTTGGAACCTTAAAAACATAATCTTTCATTTTATAACTGTCGAGAAAAACGCTTGAAATCGACGTTTGTCGCCATCCCATAAGGTTTAAACTGATGAAGGGGAAGCAGCTCGTATACAATAAAGGGAATTTGTCACATTTAAATTATGTCACTTTTTTAAAATGTTTTAAAGTGATTAATCTAGTTACCATGTAAGCGGTAGTGCGGAATATTATGGAAGGATCTATTTAATTGAAGTAAATACGTTTTTTTGAATTGAAGAGACGTGCAAGGATTATGCTGAATTAATCTCCTTGTAGTGTGTGTGAAAAATTGTATTTTAAGTAATCTCCTTGTGTGTGTGTGAAAAATCTGATTTTAACTATATTTCTTCTTTATCGATTTTGTCCATTTGTAAACAAAGGTCGATCGGGAAGGCGGATGCTTGAAAACGCGACGTTGTGAACGACTTTTGTTTATCACAGCTGTTCCATTAATCACGTTTATCGTCGAATATGCGGTTGTCATAATTTTATTTATAATTATATATTAACCTTTCAATATTTTTTTTAAATTTTTCATAACGCGCTCCACGGATTTATGTACATGTAGATAGCTTTCTGCTATTCATCTCGCCCGCTATGAAAATTAGAAAAATACAGTTCAATACCTAAATACGTGATTAAATACCCCTCAAACTTGAAACTAAGCCGCCGTTGAAATAAGCCGTACATCGAAAATAAGCTTTTTAGATACCTACGGTTAAAAAACCGATTTGAAAATAAATCGGGTTAAAAAATAATCCATTTCTGAAAGTCCTATACTGTTTTAAAAACAACTGGTGAAACTTATATATTTGAATTTCTATTAATGTCGTCCTAGGTTTCTTGACAATGTGATGTTGTTCGATTACCATTGAGACGCATTTGTAAAAAAGAACCCCTGACTATTAGTAAAGTAGTCGTACCCTCCCCCATTTTATATTCAATATGCAACATCTAAAAAAACTAAAAACAAACACAGAGAAGAGGGGTAAACACACCAAATCGTTAAGATGTCGTGATTAAGTGATATTCAAGTCCTCTAAAACAATAGAGCCAACAACTCTAGATCCACCGTCTTTTTGCATTGATGTGGGTCATGAATTTCCATCACCTTCACGTCTGACCCGCACTCACCTACCAGTTATACACAACAGTGTTGTATAGATAGATAAATACTAGGATAAAAAATAAAAATGAAAAATCCTAGTAAAATAGGAGTGTCTAATTGTTTTACTTCCGTGATGACTGGCTAAAGTCAGGAATATTGTTAGGGTAAATATGGTCCCAGGGTTTTATTGTTATTATTGATATCTTGTACCGAATGTGATTTTCATTTCCGGTTTTAGAGTGAAGGATTAATCAATTAACATTCGAAACCGGAAATGATATAAGTAAATAATAACAGAATTAGAAATATGGTTGTAACTGACGGAAAGCCTCTACCCTACGAAACTAAATGGTGATTGTCGTTCAATGTGATACATTGATGTCCCACAATTAACTAAGCTGGTAAGCCGTTCCTTTAAATAGGCTTTTGTAGTTCTCAATACACAGGTAGCTTTCCTCTATCGAGAATTATACCTATAAAATAGAACAGGATATTACCATAAGCTTACGTGTTATTATTTTCAAGGTATACTTGTTGATTTATTGATCTGCTATGTTGACTATATGCTGCGCGCAGACTACCGATGATACATAAATTCGAGCACCATTGGAGTTAAACGTTTCCTAAACTCAATACCCACCTTTTCCATTTTAAGGTTTGATAATTAAATTAATTGATTATTTAATATTAGAATTCGATGAGTTGATGTCTCTGGACACAGGTGATGAGATTATTTAACGAAGACAATGTATGTTGACATAATTTTTACCTTACTTGATCAATTAAGTATATCTACTAGCTTCATCAATTGTTTTCACTACTCAAATCAACGTCCGGACCGTGCTTAGTCTGTATTGTTAACAAATCTTAGATTTTAGTTTTAAAACATATATCTCAATTTAAATAACCAAAGAAATACATTACTACATTCCATTACATTACGGATAAAAGCTTATAACAATTCCTCTTCCTAAACAATTTTCTTTTGTCCTTGTTTCCTGAGAAAAGTCTGAAAATTCGTATGCATTTACAAATATAATGTAGGTTTACCATTTGGATCAGATTTTTTGTTTTAACACTATTTTGGCTGAACACTCCGGACCAGATGAGCCACCTTAATAATGTTTTCCGGAAATAGTATTTTAGTGCAGTTAGTTATTTGGCATTTTGTTTATGATAACTGGACACCATTAACCCTGTGATTATTGTATATAAAATTGAACAGCTAAATCAATATCCATATAGCATGGAAACCGAATTAAACATTCGGATGTTTCTTGATTATATCAGGATCGTGCCGTTTCGACGATACCAATTAAACATGATCAAGTCTTACATACCATTTGCCGATTGTGTTATAGTAACTGATACATCACGGTTCATTGTTCAAAATGGAAGGCCCACAAATTGATTATCAATACTATCTATATTGATAAGTTGAGGAAATCAAAACGGGAACTTCTTTTTTGGAGACTTCCCTATTTCCACTCATAGAATAGGAAATCTATCATATCACCAATAGATAGTGCCTGCGTAACCAAACGCTTTTCACTGTTTATGTTAAGCAAAGTTTTTCAAGTTTTGTCTTTTGATACTGATTGCGACGAAACCATGAATTGAAAGTTTGAAAGATGTTTCATCTTCCAACACGTAAGGGTTGTAGTCTTAACTTGAATTCCTCATTATAAATTGACCAACATTTTTGAAAATTATACACTCTTGATTAACCTCTTGACCAAATAGATTTTAATCAATCTTATATGGTTCTTTGTATACTTAATATCCTATATGAAAATTTCCGATCCAATAAGACTTTTGACTTTTGAAAACTTGATCCACAGTCTTTATTATCCCAACAAGAGCGTGCGAAAGATTTTACTCTCTATGACATTCTGCTGCCATAGCAGAGTTGTCCAGAAAATGTTATTAACACATCGCTTCACACTTGGTCCACTTTAACTCCCTTGATAATAAAAGTTCCAACATGAGTTTTGAATTTTTGAAGAGATTATCCTTTCATCAATTGAATAATAATTGAATAATTAGAATCAATTTGAATAAACGTAGATGTTGTATAGTATATATCCATAACACAAAGATCTGAGCGTACTCTCATCATAAATCCGCCTATTTAAAGTACTACTGAAGATTAATATTCCATAACAGAAAAGCATTCACAGTTTTTTTTCCTTAAATAGTTTTAATCGGAACATTTTGACTTTTTTGATATGGTCAATTATTTGCTTTTTAAAAATTTATCGGGTTATGACCATATCATTCGGTTTTGCAAACTGTTGTGACATCACAGTTTCAAAACGTTATTTTTTGATACACTGTAACCTAAATGAAAATTAAAAGAACATAGTGACATCAACCCATAATATAAATATCCGACACAGACCATACCCCTATCACCCTATATGCAACACGCTTTCTTTAAGATCATGTTAGGTAATTTGTCATTTTACATATGTTGCCCAATGAAAACAAATTATTCAAAATTAGATATAAAAATGACAGAAATTGACTTTACTTTTCCATTCGTAGTATAGGTTTAAAATAAACAATGATTAACGGTTTCTTCATAGTGAAGAAATATAATCAAAATTAGTATCTACAACGGTGATATACCTTTGTTCGTGGGATGAAGTGTACAATGTACACTAACCTCAATGACATGTGTTTGGTCAGATAATTTTCTGTATTTGATGAGAAAATAATATGCGTTACTGTAATTTTTAAGTAACGGTAATGCACCTTCAAGCAATTTAATATGTTATAGGGCAAACATATTGCAAAATTTCGATAATATAAAGTTGTTGCAACAATGTAATCGCTACAGACGACATCCAACTCGAATGATATTAGTTTTGGGTTACCAATATCCTCGTAAATTTATTTCCAAATTAATATTTTTTTAATGATTTTTTAAAATAAAATTGGAAATATCAAAACGTTTTCTAACCATTAGAAAGTGATGTCTATATATTGTACTTTCGCAATGTTGCAGGAAATACATACCATTTTGTTCATGTATTACTTATGCTTCAAGCCTGAAAATACAGAATTTTAAAGTGAAATAAAGTATTATGTTCAATTATATAATGATAATTCATTAAATCAATTAAATGTCATTTAAGGAGGCAATTCAATATAAATAACCTTATAATTAATTCTCAAGATGCTCCAGAGGCCGACTAGAGCGAAAAATGTACTCATAGTTTTAGTAAATAGTGTTTAATTGAGTGTTTAAATTAGTGTTTAACGTGTATTTTATGGTTAATTTACACATAAAAATGATGATGTACATAATTTATTTTTGTTTTTAGTTCATGCGCAATCAATGCATAATTTCATAAGAGGTTCATAGGGCCATGGTTTTTTTGTTTCAGGAATGCCAATTAAACTATTTTAAAAAACATCATTAATCTTGAATGAGTCAAAATGTCACAGGTGAAAATGGTGTAAAGTAAGTAACATTCTGTAACTGAAGTAACATAATAATTCGTCGTCAGTTCCTGTTTCTTGAGAGCGAATAAAGTGCCATTTTGTCAGCGGAATAGCATCTATAGAAATCTTAGTGATCGCAAAAGAATTTCATTCTACACTCTCTAAAATTCAATTGAGTCCTTAGATTAATTGTAAATTTTGAAATACAAAAATCTCATAGCGAGAAAATATTTTATTTGTAATGAATTGAACAACAAATATTCACTCAGATACTAACACATCAATAAAACATAAACGCCAATTATGCCATGTAAAATCACCGAAACAACAAACTATATACAGTAATTAATATGGACATTATAAATTTATGTTTTGGTTAATCTGTTTCCATATGAATCAATTGTTTTTTGATTTATATCACGTTAGACTTCATATATAGTGGGTTTTTTTTTTAGGATTGATGGGTTTGAATGATTAAATTTACAATTTTCCATTTACCAAAACTAATGATAAACCATATTAAAAGAAATTAAAAACATTTAAAAATAATTGTTTTCCTGTGTAATCTATATAAGAAAATGAATATTCATTTCGATTTAAATCAGTCTAACACAGCGTGATCATTAGACGTCTCACGCTATAAAGAAAAACTTTTTTTAGAATGAGATGATAAGTGTAACCACTCGGCCACCGCGGGACGCCTCATACTACAAAGGACATTTGGACATTTAATCATGCAATAAGCCAAAACAACTATCCACTTATATTGAACGTTAAGTAAGTGGAAACTCTTAAGTATATAGTAGCACAATAATAGAACTTTCCAGGACCCTATTGTTTACAAAGTCCCAAAACTTATTACCATATAAAATCTTCACCATTGGATCGCAAGTTCGAATTCCATGTCGTGCAAAAGGTATTAATCACTGATCGGTGGTCATGCTCCGGGTACTCCGGTATTCCTTCACCACAAAACAAGACACGTCCTTTAATGACTTGTTGTTAATTAATATTTAATAAGACGTAAATGATCAACAAAAAATGTTTGTAATTGTTATCACCGTGGAATAAAATGTTGTTCCTGATAATTGCTTTCACTTCGTAAACTTTCTATCCAGGCAATGCTGGGATAATAATCGTCACAAAAAGAAACCATTATCATCACACATAGATTGGTAACTCCGTGTGTTTACCGGACATTCAGACTCGTTTTATCGCCGTTCACATATCACATGCCACTTTAACCTACAATCTGAAGAACGTATAATCCCGTTTACCAAACCAAGGCATTCATGGTGATATATGAAAATAGTTATAGAACTGAAATCAGCGAAGGTTCCATCAGAGAAGACCCAGTTGTTGCCAACTTTCTTGCCATCAATGGTATACCTAATGTCTGTATTCACGACGGAGTTGACACTGTTTAGTCTCTGTGTGGTGTTTATCTTCACAAGTTCTGAGCCCTCAGATCGACAATAAGCCAGCGCTTCATCCCCTGTTATTGACGATTCTACCGGCCTAAATACGATACCGACAGAGGTGTCGTTAATGTAATTTTCTAAACACCTCAAACTTGGTGTTGTCCATTGTAGGTTTGGTTTACAAACACTGGTTACCGATGTTCCCTCCAGAGCAAAATACCCTTCTTTACATGTGTAGTCAGCTTTTGATGTTACTAGTAAACTCTCAAATGAACGAGTTGAATCTGGAACCACCGGCGGTTGATCACAATATTGTCCAACACATTGAGCTATTCCGCTAGACAATGTAACACATACGTAGCCTTGGTTACATTGGTGATTTGTACAGGGACCTAGTCCAGTCATTGTTATATTGGATTTAACAATAAATGCTTTGTTTCCTTCTGCTAGAAAATTTATTGTGTTCATCACACTAATATGACATGTCAGACTACTTAGGCTAAATACTACCCGTTGACATTCAGCGGACAAGAGGCATTTTCGATAACACACTGCTGAACACCCATTGAATAAAACGTCGCCATATGTGTCACATTCACGGAATATCGATCATCGATCATTTCACAAATTTCTGAAAGAATTTCTGCCACAAGTAAAACCACAATTATGAATTTAACTATCAAGAAATACGGAATGACTTCCATGTTCGGTGTTCTGCCTGTTAAGTGAATAATCATCTGAATTATAATATCCCTTACCCTAAAGTGATCAATTAGCATTTAGCCAATCGCTGTGCAGGAATGATGCATATCAATTTTTCAAAAGAGAAACTACTTCGATCGTCCATATCCATCATTACGTCACGGATCATGATTTATCCATGCATAATTAAACTGTTTTTCTTCATTCTTGTTTATATCGATGTTTCCATAGCATTCATATCGGTATATTATATATTTATTGTTGTTATTTAGCACAATAACGGTCGATGGTAACTCTATTGAAAAAATATTCATATAATTTTAACTGCGAACATAATGTAGTTATGTATGCGCCTATTACTTGGAATGAAGTGGAAAAAAGTTTATTAAGGGTATAGAACAGGAAAGTTTCTCATCATCCGAGTTAGAACGAATATACGTATCCGCAAATTCGTGAAGCGTTCCATATTTTTTATAGGAGTTGGTTATCGCCCTTGATATTGAAAGGACTTGTTTACATCGCTCCTGACTTTGAAGCAAAAAACTAAAAAAAAAATTACACATTTGATCCCCAATATGGGCGGTAAGTGTGTCGAATCATTTTAGCGTGTGACATTTGTGATATTTTTGCCATAGACAATGGACAATGTTGTATAATTAACAAGAATTAATCAATATATAAGTCATAACTGTGTTCACTGTACCACTGTATGGGATACTCGCTACGTCATGCCAGGTAGTAAGAGCATCAGGAACAAAGTCGTTAATTTATCGGATGATGAGGAATCCAATATGACCTCTACTCAGATAGACAGAAGTATGTTTGATCATCTAAAAGATTCGGTTGGGTCTCTCGATAGAGAAAGCTTCAAAATTCGCATTGGAGACATTTATGATAATGACATTTATAGTCTTGCTCATGTCCGTCAGTCACTGTACGATCTATCTCTTCAGAGGCTACCCGATACACCTCGCGGTATACTTGTCAAACGTAGGAATGGCATGAGCACAACTGCATTGGAAAAGTACATCGAAGATATTTACACGATATACCAGTATATTGATGGAGGAACAAGTCAGAACGAACTTAAACATTTGCTTAGGCAAAAGGATCTCTCGTCAACAGACAGTGGTGACGTATCGCTCCTACTCAGTGATCAAACCGTAGTAAAACAAGTACACGATATAAACACTTCGGAATCACCCGTGCGTAGCGGAACGCCAACCATAGATCGTGGATCAACTATCCTGTCAAATATTGGCAACAAAATAAACAATCAAACACTGGCTGACTTGTTCATATTAATAGTTGGAATGAGAAACAAATTAAATGAACAAATCGATGGTATCAATATTGTTCTAAGGGATGAAATAGTCGAGCTTAGAAATGAACTCCGTGAGGTGAGATCTGAAAAAGATATGAGAGAACAGAAAATATCCTCACTTATGAACGACAATTATATGTTACGAACAGAGTTAACCGCAAAAGAAAACGATAGAGCGAATCTAAAATCGGCAAAACGCGGGAAGTCGGTAAAGGCAGAAAGTGACGACCCATCTGCAAGTAACACTGATGTTGATAAAATCAAAGTGCTGAAAGTTCTTCAGGAGGCTATTCCTAGAGACGCAAAAGTAAACGTTTGCAGTAGCAACCCCAACCATACTGTCAAGCCTACACTTTCGTACGCAGATGTCACGCAGGTGCCGAGTGTCGGAATTGATATCGACGATTCGAGTGTTTTATCTGTCACATGTAATACAAAAGAAAGTTCGAACGGTAAACACAGGAATGTTACTTTCTTTGGTTATAATACTACGCAACAACTTGGACCGACCGACGACAATTTACCTCCATACCAATTCCGCGGGGTAAAACGTAAGCCACGTACAAAACAGCTCCTGATGTCAAGGATTACTGCCGACGCTTCTGAGGACGTAATCAGTTGTATAGTCACCTATGCCGCTAACAAAAGTGTGAAGGTAACGTATATGAAAGTGATAAAGTACTCGGCAGGAAAAGAACCAACGTACACGACCAGGCTCAATGTTCGCGAGCAAGACTTCGACCGAGTGATAAATCCTTCATTTTTGGCCAGAAAACTGTTCTTGTTCGTGAGTAGGAACACCGCGACCGCTTCAACAAAAATGCGCGTGCTAACAACCAACCATCATGGCAGTGACAGTAGTGAATAGATATCGAGTCTGTTTACCTTTCATAATGATTGCCCTGCTCTCTTGGAATATAAGGATATTATTATGTACGGAACCCCAATGTTATCTAAGTTGTTAAATGAAACAGACATTGCAGTTATAACTGAACACTGGCTCCTTCCAGAGAAGATACATTTCTTGAATACCATTGACGATCGTTTCCGAGCGTTCGGAATATGCGATAATCGTATTCCTCTGGAACCTGAAAGGAGGCCTTGTCGTCGAGGATTCGGTGGTATAGCTGTGTTATGGAGAAACAATATCAATGTGTCGCCGATTGTGGACGAATGCAACGATAGAATAGTGTGTTTCTCTGTTCAGCTTCTTGACAAGTAACACATATTTATAATTGGAACAATGTGACCATCTACTAATATTTCTATTGCGATATATATGGACACTCTGAGATGTATATCGGATTTGTACGACCGTTTCTCAGAGCAGGAACATGTTATCCTGCTAGGCGATTTCAACGTGCAAATGAGTAAAGAAGTCGGATCAAAGAATCACGACATTGCAAATGATAGAGGTCTTCTATTAGAAAGCTTCGTGCGCGATCGTAACCTAGTTTCGGTGAACTCCCAAGCTTGGGCTAAGGGCAGCTCCGCAACTTATATATCCAAAGACGGTCGTGAGACGTTCATTGATCATGTTTTTGTCCAGAACAATAAAGTTGATTGTGTGAGTGACTGTGCTATTCTCGACGATCATTACCTGAACGTTTCTGATCATCTCCCTATACGCTTGAAGTACCACGTACCTTGTGTGACTTTCAAATATGAACACAACATGCAGTCCGTCAATTGGAAAAAATGTTCTGCTAAGCAGAGGGCTGACTACGGAAACTTTGTCGCGTAGAATCCCTTCATGATAGGACATGTGATGTAATTTATCTTGAGGAGAAGTTCAAACTCGTTTTTAGCTGCATACAGGAAGCCGCTCTCGAAACTCTTCCTCGGAAAAGGTTCCGACCATTCCTAAAACCCTACTGGAATTATGGTCAAGTTAAAAGCTTACACTCAACAATGTGCGAAAAACGTTCAAAATGGATTCTTGAGGGTCGTCCTCGCGGAATGGACTCTGAGTCTTACCAACAGTATAAGCAATGTAAGCGTGCCTTCGTAAAGACACTCTCGGCCGCTCGACAACAATACGAGCAGGACCAGCTGAATGAGCTCCAAAAATCAGCTGAAGTTGATAGCGGAACTTTTTACAAGACGGTCCGGGCGAGAAAAACAAAATGTCATGAATCCTCAGAGTTGCGAATTAATGGCGCAATTTCACGTGACGTGATGCAAATAGCTTGTTCTGGACGGAGCATTACAGTAAGCTTGCTCGGGTATCTGAAAACGATCACTATGATGACGAATATAAGCTAGAAACTGACTCTAAAATCAGTACGTTGCATAGTAACAGTTATTTTAACCCCGACAAAGTGTGTGAAGCCCATAACCGAACAAGAGGTGTCAAATGCCTTGAAAGACATGAAAAATGGAAAGGCAAGTGGGCATGACTACCTCGTAGCAGAACATATTAGATATGGAGAGGAACATCTTTTGAAGGTAATTACATGTCTTTATTACGCCATTATTGACATTGAAGACTATCCTGTGAGCTTCAAGCATGGTATCGTTATTTCACTATTCAAAGGTGGAAAAAAGGACAGATTGGATATGAACAATTACAGGGACATAACCCTTACCCCGGTCCTACAAAAACTATTTGAAAAAGTACTCTACCAAAGAATAGCGAAAGTTAGTTCCGAGATAAGCTTTCCTCATCGCCTTCAGCAAGGGTTTAGGGAAGACTGTGGTAGTGTTGTTGCTGCCTTAACGGTAAGGGAAGCTGTAAGTCATCATCTTGAACGTTACTCGAAAGTGTACGCGGCGTTTTTAGATAACGCGAAAGCCTTCAATAGTGTCTGGATAAATGGTCTTCTCACTAAACTCTATAATTTTGGCTTTAATGGTAAGATATGGCGGATCATAGCGAACTCTTTTAAGGGTGTTACATCATGCGTACTGCATGAAGGCAGAACCAGAAGTCCATATCCTGTCGAGCAAGGCGTGGGTCAAGGTCGGACATTATCAGTAAGGTTTTTTCTAGTCATGATCAACGACCTTATTCTAGAGCTTGACTCGTGTCCGTTTGGACTCACTGTTCATAATCTACACATACCAGCAATATTTCTAGCGGATGACACTTTACTTATGGACTGTTCCATTGGGAACTTGCAGAGTTGAAAACTCTTTTCATTATTCGTGTTTGTGCTTTCATATTCGGAAACAAGATGCTCCTCGCGGAAAGCTTTATTCAAGATATATTTGCAGCCGCACACAGGCTTAATGTAACATCAGCTCTGTTTGACTTTGTATACGATGGTTTTTGTCCCACTTGTAACTCCTGGCGAAACTTTACCACGAGAATTTTAGAAGAGTTCTACTTCAATAAATGGGCAAACGCTATGAATGATTCGATTGTGCTCAAAACCTACGCCAGCATCCACTCTGTCTGTGGTCCTAATCCACTCTGGATACTGAGTCTTGTTTATCCTAACCACACATGGAAAATGGGCGAGTTAATCAAACTCTCGTATCGGTACGAATGTAGCATTGTAGTATGTAGACTATGTGGGAAGAATTCTGACAATATTACACCGCACTTTCTTATCCAGTGCCCGGCACTGTTCTATAGTCGCGATAAAATATTAGACTTTCTTGTAAACTTCATAGAAGTTACAGAATATGTAACATTCGACCACCTTTCAGAGGAAAAGCAACGCCAATTTCTACTGGGAAGCCAGGTGGATATTCCTCTTGATCATGATAGATGGGAAATGATGATGATAAACATTGCTGACCTACTTCCATCACTAATTGTACATATGAACACTTTACTTTGAAAATGTGATTTTGAAATTCTAAACTGAATATCGATTTGTTTTAATTAAAATGTAAAATAGGTATGAAATCTCTGAGAAGAGGAAATAAAGAAAATCTATCTATCTATCATATCAAAAAATGCGTTTATTTGCCTGTCATTATTGTCTTGTTCTCTATCTTTGCGCATATATGCGAATGTGTCATTTTGGCCATATCTTATACCTGAAGTCCAAGGTGGCCGCCATATGGCCCCAATGGGACATTAGTTGTCAATGGCAACAAGCATATAATGAAACTAGACATCATACCGTTCCTAAAAAGCCATGTTTCGAAAAACTGCCAGAGGGGTATATTGGAACCTATTTCTCCTCCCCCACTATACAGGCTGTTACTTTAAACAGCTTTTGTAATTCAATTTTCAATACACTTGTAGTAGTATTAATGGAAATTCAACTATAAATAGATCAGGGTTTTACTAAAGTTTACTTGTATTATTTTCGAGGCATAATGTTGATTATTGATAGTCTATGTTGATTTCTGCAGCGCGCTGACTACCCACATTCATAACTCAATAAGTATACGATCCTAGCTCAATACCTACCACTTTCAATTTAGGTTTGATAACTTAATTGATAATTTTAATTAATACTCTCATAAGAATTGATTTGCTGATGTTTATATCATGTCACAGGATGAGGTTAATAAACGTAGACAGTGTAAATTTACACAGTTTCATATACTAGATCCTATAACCCTACTGTCATCAAAATGTTTGGCTATTCATTTCAACATCCGACCGTGCTTCGTTATCATTCCGTATGTTCGTTAACAATTCTTAGTTAAGTTTAAACATCATCTTATTCAAATAAACATTGAAGATATATATACACGTACCAATACACACAGCTAGAATCGGAAAACATAAAGCATTAAATTTTTTAATTACTGTAAAACAGACACCAGGTTAAAACCTTAATTTACTGTCAAAGATGATATATCTTTGTTCTTTTCTGTAGTGTTATGTATACTCTTAGCTCAATGATATGTGTTTGGTCTGAAATTTTCTGTGGATGAAAAGTATATTTCGTGTTGCTGGAATTACAAAGTAACGTAATGAACCTCAGGCAATGAATAGTAAAG
This sequence comes from Argopecten irradians, assembly GCF_041381155.1. Lineage (NCBI taxonomy): Eukaryota > Metazoa > Mollusca > Bivalvia > Pectinida > Pectinidae > Argopecten > Argopecten irradians. The sequence goes on from NC_091146.1 coordinate 23,030,006, forward strand.
GGAAAACATATTCGATAATTATAGGTTTGCAACAATGTATTCGCTACAGACGACATAAAAGGATTCGTGATACGACATTTATTTCTGATTTTATTTGATTTGTGTATCTTTATAAAAAACAAACTCGAATAAGATTTGTTTTGGTTACCAATATCCGCCGCGAAAGAATGTAATTCTGCACTATATAAATCCCAATGCACACTTAGTCTAAATTGTAAACTGAAGATACAAAAAATACAACGAAAACTTCTTAAGCTAGAAATGTTTTATTAGTAATGAATTGAAAACAAATATTCCATCAAGACATGAAACACATCTAAAACATAATGCCTATATAACGCATATTTAACAGGACATATACGTCTAATTGTTGGTTAATCTGGTTATATGGGTCGAATGTTTATATTTATATTATGTAAGACTTAATATATAGACGAAATCTTTTAGGATTGGTCGGTTGAATGATTAAATACACATTACCTTTCCAAACAAATTAAAAATTTTGTATTAAAACATTTATGTAAAAAAAAATATTCATTTCGATTTATTTCAGTCTGGCACAGCGTAGTCAATAGACGTTTTGCGTTATAAAGAGTAGATGAGAATGAGATGATAAGTGTGACACCTCGGACATGGCGGGACGTCTCATACTACAGAAAACATTGAATCATGCAATAAGCCCAAATACCTATCCATTTATATTGAACGTTAAGCAAGAGTAGGTCATATAGAAACACAATAATAGGACTTTCCAGGACTCCTTTAAAATCCTGATGGCCTATTGGTTAAAAAGTCCCGACATATTAACATAAAAAACCTTCACCCATGGATCGCGAGCTCGAATCCACTGTCAGGCAATTGCCAGGTACTGATCACTGATCGGTGGTTATGTTCGGGGTACTCCGGTATTCCACAAAGCTAAACACGTCCTTAAATGACTGTGGCTGTTAATAAGACTTAAACTAATCAACCAAACCCTAACATCACCGTGGAATATATTGTATGTTCCTAGATCATTGTTTTCTTTTCGTAAACTCTACCAGGATGCAGGATAATAATCGTCACAAAAAAAAACCAATATCATCAAACATAGATTGGTCACTGACATAAAGAGGGTATACAGTCGTACTAATATTCCCACTGTATGTGTAAAGGGTCAAAATATGTGAACATGGATGACGATTTAAACACATTCAAACACTCATTCTAACACAACGATGCACATAAGATGTGCGTAAAAAAGATATGCGTTGAATATCTAAATAATTTATGTAAATCATGTTCCATATACAATTAGAAAATATATTGAAGTTATGTGTATTGGTATATAACATGGGTCCTTATATGGGTCCTTATATTACGATAAAATGTTACACAATATCATAAATCTTTTTAACTTTAATAAAAAAACTAAAAATGAAAAAATGTGAAAAAGTCAACAGGATCATTTCATTATTAAGATGCAACACATCGACGATAAAAAATAAAAGGAAATCCAGAACTGTACATCTTGATATAATAAAAGTAAATTCTATCAATGGTTCCAAAACTGAATTTTTACATAAAACTAAATTATGAATGAGATCCTTATTTACACGAGACACTGATCTATATTTGTATGCTTGTTTTTTTTCTTCTATTTTTGCAATATGTGACGCATCGTCTACTACGCCAATCCCTGACTGGATTGTGTGGTTGCAATGAAACCAACGCGAAAATACAATGAAGTAAACAAAATAAATGATGACATAGGATAAACATATCCAAACTTCTTATGATTGGCAATTCTTGAGGGAAATATGTATTCCAGATATGAACGCTTTATTTCTCTATACTGGCGTTAACATAAGTAAATAAACCATGTCTTAGCGTCTTCCGCAGATAATGTGATGATTAACCCATAGTCCTTGATTTCATGATTGCGCAATCATGATAATGGTGTCTCCATTGTTGTGGTAATTAAAAGATAGTCCTTGATTTCATGATTGCGCAATCATGACAATGATGTGTCCATAGTTGTTATATTATATAAGACCAAGTTGTTGCATGGAAAACTTTCTGTCAGTCTCTTTGAATTCAAAACCGAGTTCACACTTTCTAGTCCTTCCGTGGTATTTATCCTCACCATTTCCGCATGACTTACTGACAGTGTTGTCGCATGTCGCATCAGCTACTTTGAAAAACCCAGCATTGATACCTCGCGTGTTATAAAATTTGTCTACAAAAAATAGACGACTGCGCTATACATACTGATACTCTATTCCATTGGATGATGGTGAGCGGGAAGAAAGAGTAAAAGTTTGATATATGGTATAGTTTGTGTGAACCTCTAGTTCCTATTGCCGACTGAATCATTATAAGGTGTTGGATCCATACCCACATGATGGTTTATTCATTCGGTGTCGTAGTATGGCCTTTACAACACTTTATATTATGGCACACAAATAGAGCACCGAGTGTTTACCGGACATTCTGACTCGTTTTATCGCCGTTCACATATCACATGCCACTTAAATTTACAACCTGAAGAACGTATAATCCCGGATACCAAACCGAGACATTCATGGTGATATCTGAAAATAGTTATAGAACTGACATCAGCGAAGGTTCCGTCAGAGAAGACCCAGTTGTTGCCAACTTTCTTGCCATCAATGGTATACCTAATGTCTGTATTCACAACGGAGTTGACACTGTTTAGTCTCTGTGTGGTGTTTATCTTCACAAGTTCTGAGCCCTCAGATCGACAATAAGCCAGCGCTTCATCCCCTATTATTGACGATTCTACCGGCCTAAATACGATACCGACAGAGGTGTCGTTAATGTAATTTTCTAAACATCTCAAACTTGGTGTTGTCCATTGTAGGTTTGGTTTACAAACACTGGTTACCGATGTTCCCTCGAGAGCAAAATACCCTTCTTTACATGTGTAGTCAGCTTTTGATGTTACTAGTAAACTCTCAAATGAACGAGTTGAATCTGGAACCACCGGCGGTTGATCACAATATTGTCCAACACATTGAGCTATTCCGCTAGACAATGTAACACATACGTAACCTTGGTTACATTGGTGATTTGTACAGGGACCTAGTCCAGTCATTGTTATATTGGATTTAACAATAAATGCTTTGTTTCCTTCTGCTAGAAAATTTATTGTGTTCATCACACTAATATGACATGTCAGACGACTTAGGCTAAATACTACCTGTTGACATTCAGCGGACAAGAGGCATTTTCGATAACACTGCTGAACACCCATTGAATAAAACGTCGCCATATGTGTCACATTCACGGAATATCGATCATCGATCATTTCACAAATTTCTGAAAGAATTTCTGCCACAAGTAAAACCACAATTATGAATTTAACTATCACGAAATACGGAATGACTTCCATGTTCGGTGTTCTGCCTGTTAAGTGAATAATCATCTGAATTATAATATCCCTTACCCTAAAGTGATCAATTAGTTTTAAGCCAATCGCTGTGCAGGAATGATGCATATCAATCTTGCAAAAGAGAAACTACTTCGATCGTCCATATCCATCATTACGTCACGGATTATGATTAAGCCATGCATAATTAAACTGTTTTTCTTCATTCTTGTTCATATCAATGTTTCCATAGCATTCATATCGGTATATTCTATATTTATTGTCGTTGTTTAGCACAATAACGGTCGATGGTAACTCAATTGAAAAAAAAAATATTCATAGAATTTTAACTGCGAAAATAATGACGTTTTGTATACGCCTATTACTTGGAATGAAGTGAAAAAAAGTTTGTTAAGGGTATATAACTGGAACGTTTCTCATCATCCGAGTTAGAACGAATATACGTATCCGCAAATTCGTGAAGCGTTCCATATTTTTATAGGAGTTGGTTATCGCCCTTGATGTTGAAAGGACTTGTTTACATCGCTCCTGACTTTGAAGCTTAAAACTAAAAAAAAAAAAATTACAAATTTGATCCCCAATATGGGCGGTAAGTGTGTCGAATCGTTTTAGCATGTGACATTTGTGATATTTTTGCCATAGACAATGGACAATGTTGTATAATTAACAAAAATTAATCAATATATAAGTCATAACTGTGTTCACTGTACCACTGTATTGGATACTCGCTACGTCATGCCAGGTAGTAAGAGCATTAGGAACAAAGTCGTTAATTTATCGGATGATGAGGAATCCAATATGACCTCTACTCAGATAGACAGAAGTATGTTTGATCATCTTAAAGATTCGGTTGGGTCTCTAGATAGAGAAAGCTTCAAAAATTCGCATTGGAGACATTTATGATAATGACATTGCAGGTCCAGTCGATCACTATATATGGACATAAACAAAACTTTACGTCACTCTCTACTTATCCATAATGCATTGCGTAACTCGTCCAATCGAGTAAATGACTTGTGGTCACATGATCACCTTTACTATGTATTTACTATGCGAAAAGCACGTGTTGTATGTTCAATTATTTCTTTTAATCCCAGGTAAGTCATTAAATAATAAAATTAATTGATACTTCGAACAATAAATGTTGATCTAATTATAATCGATTTCACCTTTGGAAATGTAGGTATTTAAACCAAATAAATAAGATACATCAGTAATTGTTACCGGCCATGCACTGTTACTACTAGTACACAGGCTTTCGACTCTATAGAATTAGCAAACGGACACTTTTATACATTGTGTACGTGTAATAGTGGGTACACATATAGAGGCCGTCCGTATATCAATAGTCAAAAGCCTGTACTTGATAACCCCGTGTCTGTACTATGACACACAATAAATGTTTGTCAATCGCTATGACTTCAAATATTTCGTGCAAACGCATAGCACACGTTAATTTATATAACAGCCGGTATAAAAATAAATTACAGTAACTAGAGAATCGACCATGTGACATTTCTGTGTGACTTATTGTATGTTAATTGTTTGTCATTAATTCAGTAAGAGCTGCAGATAATGATATCGATACATTACCGTAAAAGTTGTAGCCACCTTAATTTCATCCTCGATACTCCAGGGGATCCGATCATTTACGATCTCTACACCCATGGATTCTGTTGCCTCCAGTTTTACTATGAGATAGTCCATGTGACTGTGTAGAGATCGTAAGTGATCGGAACCCCTGGAATATCGAGGATGCCTTAATTTAAGACTGACAGAGAGAGAAAATGTATGAACTCTTTACAGGATTTGTTTTTCATTATAAACTCATGACCTTTTTATACACGTTAAATACCTTAATACATTCACTTTGTTAATGTATACGTCACACAGCCATTTATATTTAGATAATTACTTTTGAAAACCTTCATTTTCGATGAAAAACTTATTTTTACCATGACCGCCATGTTCATTTTTTTTTTCTCGGAATGCTTCTCGATTTTACATATCGTGACTGCATTATGCAAATTATGTAGTGTTGCGCTCGTCGGTAAAAGTAATTGAGCACCATGATGTTTAAATGGAGTTTCTACAAAGTACGAGACATGACACCTCCAAAGGAGATTGTGGATGAACACAGTTATGGGTACCTTTTACCACCACAAGCGTAGATTTTGTGATTTCGGCTTTGTTTTTGAGGTACCCATTAAAGGCGAGACGACATTTCGAGCGGTCAGGGAAATGTCTACCTAGCATATTTTCCGTAAATTTTCCGATTAATCAGGCCATAACTTGGTCAATACTTCGCCAATTTTGTTTATCAGGCATTCATTGGAAAGATAAATCATTTCTCTTGAAGGTCATCCTCGATACTCCAGGGGTTCCGATCACTTACGATCTCTTCACCCCTGGACTATCCCATAGTAAAACTAGAGGCAAAAGAACAGAAAAGGTAATTTAGTCATTTGATGTGATTGGTTCAGATTTGTTCCCCTGAGCTGCCTTCAATTTTACTATGAGATAGTCCAGGGGTGTAGAGATCGTATGTGATCGGAACCCCTGGAGTATCGAGGATGCTTGAAGGTAAGATATGCGTCAATGGTGTTTATTAAAAAATTACGGTTATTTTTAAAAATATGCATGTTTCTCTCTACCGCCGAGTTCATTCATACCCTTGATACTATAATATTTATATGTATACTATTGGTTAAAAAAATCGTGTCAGGTCCCTGTGATCAACCCGACCAACCAAAATGATTACTTCGGATAAAACTGCATAAGCATTGTACACGGTTCACATCTAAAGCGTAAGTGATCAATTTCCGAATGGGATTTCAATAATATTACGAACGAAAAGTAGTTTCGGTAAATGAATTGGGTATTAGAGATGCTTTAAATAGGTAGTCCCAATATAAACTTTACACAATTTTGAAGCATTCTACCTTTGGAATTAGTTAAATAGACCGAGAGAACTAAATTGTGCACTTTATATACAATGTACTATACGCAGATACGGGATATATCAACAGTAGAAGTACATTGCCGGTAACAATTACTGATATATCTTATTTATTTGGTATAAATACATACTTTTCCAATGGTGAAATCGATTATAATTATATTAACATTTATTGTTCGAAGTATCAGTTAATTTAATCATTTAATGACATACCCGGGATTAAAAGAAATAATTGAACACACAACACGTGTTTTTCGTATAGTAAATACATAGTAAAGGTGATCATGTGACCATATTTCATTTACTCGATTGGACGAGTTACGCAATGCATTATGGATAAGTAGAGAGTGACGTAAAGTTTTGTTTATGTCCTTATATAGTGATCGACTGGACCTGCATTGATAGTCTTGCTCATGTCCGTCAGTCACTGTACGATCTATCTCTTCAGAGGCTACCCGATACACCTCGCGGTATACTTGTCAAACGTAGGAATGGCATGAGCACAACTGCATTGGAAAAGTACATCGAAGATATTTACACGATATTCCAGTGTATTGATGGAGGAACAAGTCAGAACGAACTTAAACATTTGCTTAGGCAAAAGGATCTCTCGTCAACAGACAGTGGTGACGTATCGCTCCTACTCAGTGATTAAACCGTAGTAAAACAAGTACACGATATAAACACTTCGGAATCACCCGTGCGTAGCGGAACGCCAACCATAGATCGTGGATCAACTATCCTGTCAAATATTGGCAACAAAATAAGCAATCAAACACTGGCTGACTTGTTCATATTAATAGTTGGAATGAGAAACAAATTAAATGAACAAATAGACGGTATCAATATTGTTCTAAGGGATGAAATAGTCGAGCTTAGAAATGAACTCCGTGAGCTGAGATCTGAAAACGATATGAGAGAACAGAAAATATCCTCACTTATGAATGACAATTATATGTTACGAACAGAGTTAACCGCAAAAGAAAACGATATAGCGGATCTAAAATCGGCAAAACGCGGGAAGTCGGTATACCCAGAAAGTGACGACCCATCTGCAAGTAACACTGATGTTGATAAAATCAAAGTGCTGAAAGTTCTTCAGGAGGCTATTCCTAGAGACGCAAAATATAACGTTTGCAGTAGTAACCCCAAAGATACTGTCAAGCCTAAACTTTCGTACGCAGATGTCACGCATGTGCCGAGTGTCGGAATTGATATCGACGATTCGAGTGTTTTATCTGTCATATGTAATACAAAAAAAAGTTCGAACGGTAAACACAGGAATGTTACTTTCTTTGGTTATAATACTACGCAACAACTTGGATCGACCGACGACAATTTACCTCCATACCAATTCCGCGGGGTAAAACGTAAGCCACGTACAAAACAGCTCCTGATGTCAAGGATTACTGCCGACGCTTCTGAGGACGAAGTAATCAGTTGTATAGTCACCTATGCCGCTAACAAAAGTGTGAAGGTAACGAATATGAAAGTGATAAAGTACTCGGCAGGAAAGGAACCAACGTACACGACCAGGCTCAATGTTCGCGAGCAAGACTTCGACCGAATGATAAATGAATCCTTCATTTTGGCCAGAAAACGTTCTTGTTCGTGAGTGGGAACACCGCGACCGCTTCAACAACAATGCGCGTGCTAACAACCAACCATCATGGCAGTGACAGTAGTGAATAAATATCGAGTCTGTTTACCATTCATAATGATTGCACTGCTCTCTTGGAATATAAGGGGTATTATGTACGGAACCCCAATGTTATCTAAGTTTTTAAATGAAATCCTTATTTACACGAGACACTGATTTATATTTGTATGCTTGTTTTTTTTCTATTTTTGCAATTGGTGTGACGAATCGTCTACTGCTCCAATCCCTGATTGGATTTTGTGGTTGCAATGAAACCAAAGCGAGAATACAATGAAGTAAACAAAATAAATGATGACATAGGATAAACATATCCAAACTTCTTATGATTGGCAATTCTTGAGGGAAATATGTATTCCTGATATGAACGCTTTATTTCTCTATACTGGCGTTAACATAAGTAAATAAGCCATGTCTTAACGTCTTCCGCAGATAATGTGATGAATAATCCATAGTCCTTGATTTCATGATTGCGCAATCATGATAATGATGTCTCCATTGTTGTGGTAATTAATCGATAGTCCTTGATTTCATGATTGCGCAATCATGACAATGATGTGTCCATAGTTGTTATATTATATAAGACCAAGTTGTTGCATGGAAAACTTTCTGTCAGTCCTTCCGTGGTATTTATCTTCACCATTTCCGCATGACTGACTGACAGTGTTGTCGCATGTCGCATCAGCTACTTTGAAAAACCCAGCATTGATACCTCGCGTGTTATAAAATTTGTCTACAAAAAATAGACGACTGCGCTATACATACTGATAATCTATTCCATTGGATGATGGTGAGAGGAAAGAAAGAGTAAAAGTTTGATATATGGTATAGTTTGTGTGCACCTCTAGTTCCTATTGCCGACTGAATCATTATAAGGTGTTGGCTCCATACCCACATGATGGTTTATTCATTCGGTGTCGTAGTATTGCCTTTACAACACTTTATATTATGGCACACAAATAGAACACCGAGTGTTTACCGGACATACTGACTCGTTTTATCGCCGTTCACAGATCACATGCCACTTAAACCTACAATCTGAAGAACGTATAATCCCGTTTACCAAACCAAGGCATTCATGGTGATATCTGAAAATAGTTATAGAACTGACATCAGCGAAGGTTCCGTCAGAGAAGACCCAGTTGTTGCCAACTTTTTTGCCATCAATGGTATACCTAATGTCTGTATTCACGACGGAGTTAACACTGTTTAGTCTCTGTGTGGTGTTTATCTTCACAAGTTCTGAGCCCTCAGATCGACAATAAGCCAGCGCTTCATCCCCTATTATTGACGATTCTACCGGTCTAAATACGATACCGACAGAGGTATCGTTAATGTAATTTTCTAAACACCTCAAACTTGGTGTTGTCCATTGTAGGTTTGGTTTACAAACACTGGTTGTCGATGTTCCTTCGAGAGCAAAATACCCTTCGTTACATGTGTAGTCAGCTTTTGATGTTACTAGTAAACTCTCAAATGAACGAGTTGAATCTGATACCACCGGCGGTTGATCACAATATTGACCAATGCAGTGAGCTATTCCGCTTGACAATGTAACACATACGTAACCTTTGTCACATCGGTGATTTGTACAAGGACCTAATCCAGTCATTGTGATATTGGATCTAACAATAAATTCTTTGTTTCCTTCTGCTAGAAAATTTGTTCTGTTCATCACACTAATATGACATGTCAGACTACTTAGGCTAAATACTTCCCGTTGACATTCAGCGGACAAGAGGCATTTTCGATAACACTGCTGAAGACCCATTGAATAAAACGTCGCCATGTGTGTCACATTCACGGAATATCGATCATCGACCATTTCACAAAATTCAGAAAGAATTTCTGCCACAAGTAAAACCACAATTATGAATTTAACTATCACGAAATACGGAATGACTTCCATGTTCGGTGTTCTGCCTGTTAAGAGTATAATCACCTGATTTATAATATCCGTTACCCTAAAGTGACAATTAGCCTTAAGCCAATCGCTGTGCAGGAATGATGCATATCAATCTTGCAATAGAGAAACTACTTCGATCGTCCATATCCATAATTACGTCACGGATCATGATTAAGCCATGCATAATTAAACTGTTTTTCTTCATTCTTGTTCATATCGATGTTTCCATAGCATTCCTATCGGTATATTCTATATTTATTGTCGTTATTTAGCACAATAACGGTCGATGGTAACTCAATTGAAAAAAAATATTCATATAATTTTAACTGCGAAAATAATGTAGTTATGTATGCGCCTATTACTTGGAATGAAGTAGAAAAAAAGTTTATTAAGGGTATAGAACCGGAACGTTTCTTATCATCCGAGTTAGAACGAATATACGTACCCGGCCTACTATACCTTTCGGCCGGGTACGAATTGGTCCCTATGTGTCGTAGTGGAGCATTGCCTCCGAAAATCACTCGGGCACAGTTGTCTATACTTTTTGGTAGGTTTCCAACTATTTTATGCGTATAAATGCATTTACATATTATTTTTGTCCAAAACAAACATAACTACCATTCTTAATATCTACCGTACCACTTAATCGACGTCAAATTCACAATTTGTAGACTTGTCGTATAAATTCCTCTAAAAATATAATGCTTCGATGAGAATTTTATATTTTATGTGGTTCAGTTTTATTGCCTAGTAGGTAAGCGATATCAAACAAGTACGATAAAATGCAAACAAACGTTTTATAATGGTTTGCATAATCATAACTTTGCTCCATTAGCAATAATAGGCACCAATTGTAGCTCTAAAGACGACACCATTTTCTGTCTAAAAATCTTTTGAGCTACAATATTGCAGCTACACCCGGGTACATCATACGTCTTTATGGTTCGTGTGTATGTCATACATTATTAAAATGTTTTTCTACATCCTGTTACTTATCGATCGCACAATATATATTATATAAAAGGTTTTGTTATACATCAATGTTTTGAGCTGGTTTCATTGGTTTAACGCTATATTAACAACTAGTGTCATTTAAAGATGCTCCACCGCCGACAGAGCATAAATGATACTCATCATTTGAACAATAATTGGTGTTTAATCGTGTATATATATATATGTCTAACTAACATAAGAAATAATATAATCTTCATTAGTTTTGCTTTTGGTGCATGCGCAGTCAGAACTTCATTCCATATAGAACATAGTGCCACTGAATTTTTTCGGGATGCAATTAATTATTTTTAATTCTGATTATCTCCAGAACTCCTTAGAGGAATTTGAGCAATACGGGAGACGTACATCATTTAGGTTTCACGCGGTGCCTATGGGTCCTGAAGAAATGCAGTTGACTGACGATAAGGTGGTGGATATCTGTGTGAGCAAACTTGGTGTGAATATCAATAAAGAAGATATCAATAGATCACATGTCATCGGTAAAGTTACGGATGGTAAAGCCCAAATTATATGTCGTCTACGTAATTGGAAGGTTAAAAACGAGAGCTACCAAGCAAAAAAAAAGTTGAAGTCTCGAGATAAAACGGACAAAATTTTCATATCTGAAGACCTCAGACCAACTCGCCAAACAATTGTCCGACTTCTTGGTAAGGCTAGAAAGTCTAATGAAATTCACTCTTACTGGACCAATGACGGACGTATTTTCTACAAAGTCGGACAGGATTCTAGAAAAATCATTGTTAAATCAATAACAGATATCGCGCATCTTGCCACTGACACTGATCAAGCAGATGGCTGAACAGGTCTCTTTCAAAGTATAAATACACAAATGACATTAATCTTCATTTTTGTTTGTATTCAAATTTATGCATATGTAAATTGTACAATTGGTGTTTACACTTATCTTATGAGATAACCTGCTTATGTATTCTTATGAAATAACCCCCTTGTGTGATATATGTGTATGGTATACCTGAATCCAATATCATAAATATAATATATGTATGGTCACAAAATAGATGATAAATGCATAAAAAAGTTACATCTAAATATTATAAGTGACATTTAATTGATATATGGAACATCTACACTGGTATCCAAATGGTAAAACATATTTCTACATTGGTATCTGGATGGTATAGGATATTTTTACATTGATATCTGAATTTTATTAACTTTTTTTACATTTGTATCTGAATGGTATAAGATATATCTGCATTACTATCTAAATAGTGTAGGGATTTTCTACATTGACATCTAAATGGTATAAAAGATATCTACCTGAGTATCTGAATGATATAGGTGATATCTACATTTATTTTTGAATGGTATGTATGTCTACATTAATATTTGATTGACATAGGAGATTTTGATATTGGTATCTGAATGGTATAAGGAATTTCTATATTGGTATCTGAATGGTATAGGAGTCTTCTACATTGGTATCTGAATGGTGTATGATACATCTACAATGGTATTTGATTTGTATAAGATATATATGCATTGATATCTGAATGGTATAAGAAATATATACATGGGTATCTAAATGGTATAGGATATTTCTACATTGGTATCTGAATGGTATAAGATATATCTGTAAATGTATCTGAATGGTATAGGGTATTTCTATGTTGCAATCCGAATGATATAAGAGATATCTACAACGGTATATAAATAGTAAAAGAGATTTCTACATTGGTATCTGAATAGTACATGATTTAAATACGTTGGTATCTGAATGATATAAGAGATATTTACATGGGTATCTGAATGGCATAGATGTCTACATTGATATCTGAATGATACAAGATACATCTACATCGGTATCTGAATTTGGTGGGTTTTGTTTTCTTTTTATTGTGATGTATAATATCACTTTGAGCCTGATAAAGTTATTTTTTGGTAAATCACATCATCAATCCGATAGTTATATGTATTAATATGCAAAACTGAATACTACATTGTGTCCCCTAGAGATTGAATAGCATTAAATAGTATAGTATAGGAACAATTATAATAATACCACATTAGATCTTTCTTCTGTGTTTTTGGTGTCGGTTTTTGTGTTTCTATTTTGTTATTTTCAAATGCTTCAATGCGCTCAATTGGTAAAAACATTAATTAAAGTTGAATTTATCCTAATTTTTGTAACAAATATCCCATGTGAAAATGTACATACAAAATGTTTATGTTTTTTTCTCTGTTTCTCTATTTATGTATTTTTTCTCTAAATACGAAGTGTTGTTACCTTGACCTAGAACAATTAACCACGTGCCTTTCTGTAGTGTACCTTATCCGGTTTTTCCAGCGTTTATGTGTGAGTACGTCCGTGCGAGACCTTGTGCTATATTTATGCTATGACAATGGTTAACAGGCGATATATCTGCGATTTGGCATAGGGTTGCAATTTGTTGCTTCTATTGCAAAGCGTATGGAGGACCAAATTTTAAAAAGAGTCGATATATTATTCACGTTAATTTCGATTTCTTTGTCCATGAACATGCTATTTATCGTGACCTCTTTGTTTCTAGTATAAAAGCCAGTTTGGCATCTGTAATACTTATGTGCTTACAATCACATATTAAGAATATTAATTTTTGTCATATTTTATTACTATTACTCTTTTTAGACATGGATGTAGAAAAAAATCCAGGTCCAACTGAAAATGAATTGTCTCTATTCCACCTGAATACACGAAGCATAAGGAACAAATTAGAATACATAGAAAATATTTATGATGAGTTTAACATTGTTTGCTTTACAGAAACACACTTAGATGATCGGGTGCCTTCATCTGATTTAACCCTATCGGGATTCATGGAGCCATTTAGGATAGAAATTTTGCTGGGGGTGGAGTTTTAGTCTACTACTCTGATTTCTTAAAATGCATACGGAGAGATGATTTAGAATTTCAAGGCGGAGAAGTAATCTGGATTCAGGTGGATATAGCACATCAAATTTTTTAATCTGTACTGTTTATAGACCCGAAAACTCACGTCATCTTTTTTGGGATAATTTTAAATATTCAATTGAAAAAGCTTTAGAAAGTACCCCAAATGTTATTATTGTTGGTGACATTAATATTGATATGTTAACTCTATCAAATAATCACATTTTAAAGCAAATTATGTTGGAGCTTGACTTAAGCAATGTTATAAATGAACCGACCAGGTATGGAGCCACAAGACACAGTTTACTCGATCCTATTTTGTTAAGTGATATTTCGAAATGTATAGATTCACATGTAATTTCAGTTGATCGTGATATCAGCGACCATGACGCATGTGTCGTATTTTTATCTACGCCTATTAGCCTTTCACGAACCTATATTCGTGAAGTTTGGTCATACAAACATGCAAATTTTGAAAAATTAAATATATTAATAAATTCCTTTGATTGGCATTTTTTTCTAATTACACGTCAATTGATATTGCGAGCGTTAAATTTACCGAACAGTTTTTTGTTATTTGCTAAAGAATGTATACCAAGGAAAAAAGTATATATACGACCACATGATAAATTATGGATGAATTCTGATCTGCGGAAAGCCATCCGATTGCGAGATAGGCTACGCAATGCAGTTAAACGAGTTAAGTCCGCATCCAACATCGATAAGTTTAAAAGACAACGTAATAAAGTCAATAACATGAAAAAATATGCTAGAGAAGTTTTTTAATGAAAATGTGGGCGATGTTATTGATAATCGTAATACTAGTGATCCCAAAGCATATTGGAGATTGGTAAGGACAGTCGAACAACAAAGAAGCTATACCACCTTTATTAAACGATGATACGGGAAATGTAGAAATAGGTGATTCTGAAAAGGCAAACATTCTTAATAAATACTTTTGTTCTATTTACAGAATAGATGACAGAAATAAACCTCTGCCTATTTTTGAATCCCGTACAGAATCTGTGATTGAATCTGTTGTGTTAACCAGTAATGAAATTTGTGATATTTTAAAAATTCTTAAATTAGGTAAAGCATCTGGTCATGATAATATTAGTCACCATATGTTAAAACATACTGCAAATACTGTGTGTAAGCCATTGGCTCTTCTATTTAATATGTCATTAAATCTTAATATTTTTCCAGAAACTTGGAAAAAAGGTATTGTTCTACCCCTATTCAAAAAAGGGGATAGGCATTTGGTATCCAATTATAGACCTATAACAATGCGATCTTGTCTAGGTAAAGTTTTTGGAAGAGTTATGTTCAAACATATTTACAATTTCTTTTTTGAAAATTCATTGTTTTATGAAAAACAGTCTGGTTTTATGATGAACCATTCAACGGTTCATCAATTGATAGAAATGTATAATACTATATGTTGTTCACTTGAACAAAAGAAACATGCCTGTCTTATATTTTGTGATATCTCCAAGGCATTTGATCGAGTATGGCATAAGGGTCTGTTATTTAAATTGAATGCGTATGGCATAAAAGGTAATTTGCTTAATTGGATGAAAAGTTATATATCAGGTAGACAACAGCAGATAATTGTTAAAAACGAATATTCCAGCACAGGTTGCACCAATGCTGGAGTCCCACAAGGACGTGTGTTAGGGCCTCTTTTGTTTTTAATATATATTAATTATATAGTTGACAATTTAGATAGTGTATCACGTCTATTTGCTGACGACACTTCTTTGATGTATTCTTCATCCTCTGTTCACGATATTGAATTAAATCTTAATAGAGATTTTGATAGATTAAACAGATGGTCTCTAGATTGGCTCACTAAATTTAATCCTCAAAAAACGGACGTTTTACTAGTATCCAACTCTGAAAACCTGCATCCCTTGCAACTTTCTTTTGGTGATGAAATTTTAAGATGCGTTGACAGTCATAGGCACTTAGGTGTGACATTTAGTGCAGATGCTAAGTGGTCGTTACACATTTCAGAAATTCAAAAATCGTGTATGAAAAAACTTTCGGCATTACGTAAGTTAAAAGTTTTACTCAATAGGAAAACTTTATTAAGGATATATAAAGCATTTGTGTTGCCTTTGTTGGAATATGCGTGCGAAGTATGGGGTGGTTGCTCTCTGGGAGATGTTAACAAACTCGAACAAGTGCAGCTTGAGGCGGCAAGAGTCATAACGGGTATGCCATCCTTCTCAAGTAAAGACTCACTCTATTTCGAAACCAAACCAATCTTGTACCTCTAGTAAAAAGAAGAAAAAATAAAAAAAAACTTATTCTAATGTATAAACTCCATAATAACCTAACCCCATCTTATCTGACCAATATCCTTCCTCCTAAAGTTGGAGAGCGATCCGCCTACAACATGAGAAATAGAGAAAACTATGTTATTCCGAAAGTTCGTTTGTCATGTTCACTTGAATCTTTCTTGCCATCTTATATTAGATTATGGAATGATTTGCCTAGCAATGTCAGAGAGCAGCCATCCGTTCGTACCTTCAAAACATTGATACACTCTGATGTAAATTCTTTACCCGTTTATTATTGTACTGGGAAAAGGAAGTTTAATATTTTACATACAAGATTGCGACATTCGTGTAGCAGTCTGAACTATGATTTGTACAGAGTAAATGTAATTAACGACCCATCATGCGCATGTGGTAATCAATGTGAAAATGCAACTCATTATTTTTTTGAATGTAGTCTTTATACTAGGCAAAGGGATGTTTTATTCCGTAATGTTTCACAATATGGTAATGTTTCAATTAATATTTTGCTTTATGGTGCTCCACACTTGTCCAACATGGAAAACCAAATGATATTTCAATGGGTACAAACCTTTATTAAAGATAGTGCTAGATTTTAGGTCAAGTCTGTAACAACAAACTCATTTTGATTTTTTTTTCTATTTCTTCTTAAATATTTTCTGTATATACACATAATTATATGATTGTATGCTGTCAAAGTATTGTATATACATGTATTATGGAGAAGGCATTATTAAGTTGTGATAACTTGTGCCTAATCCATTATTGTATTTTTGACAATAAAAATATGTTTGAATCGAAATTATTTTTAATATTTTTATTTCTAAGTAAAATCAGAAGCTCAAATTTTCAATGGTGGTAATGGTGCAAAATAAGTAACTTTTGTAAATGAAGAAAAATACTTAATCGCCTGCTTCTGTTCTTGATAGAGAAAAATACCATTTGTCAGCGGTGGAGCATCTTTAAGGACGTGCAAGGTTTATCAGTGGGGGAAACTCAGAGTAAAGGGAGAAACTCATCGACCAGCGGACAGTAGCTAGTAATTACCCCAAATGGGATTCGAACTTGGAATCCGGAGATGGAGGGCTTGTTGTAATATGTCGGAACATTGCAACCACTTAGCCACCACGGCCCTAAGTGTTACAGGCGCATTTGTTGGATTCATTGTAAAATATTTTAGGTTTAAATTTCTATGAACAAAACATTATTTCTAATCAGTAACGTGAAACAACTAATCACGTGATGATAAATTGTGTCATACTAGCAACAGCAACAATACATGTGATTTATTTCTTTATATGCGACAAATAAAGCATTCATTCCACACTTTGATAATGTAAAATTTATTTCGCCGATGATACATTATGATACAATTCTTGTTGATTAGCTGATTTAAACATGAAATACAA
The DNA here is from genome assembly GCF_041381155.1 of Argopecten irradians. NCBI lineage: Eukaryota > Metazoa > Mollusca > Bivalvia > Pectinida > Pectinidae > Argopecten > Argopecten irradians. The sequence goes on from NC_091146.1 coordinate 23,047,535, forward strand.
AAATGAAAAACAAATGGTGACGGACATATTTGTTTTCTTTTAATAATCCCCGCCTTCTATTATTTTAACGGGGTGTCGGAGACTGCCTGGTCCATCCGATGATGTCCATATGATTTCTTAATTTGCGCAATCGTTAGTGACATCTGATAGTATTCAACCAGGAATCAACAAACAAATTAAACCCGTGGACATAGAAACATCCATTATGTTCCTCCAACTTAACAATAAGTCAATGCAGAAAAGGCATTGAAATAGCCACCATAGATGACATATATTTATCATCATGAATAATTAAAAGAGTAACATCACAACATCAGTTCAAATCGTTTTTCATTCAAAAAGTATTTGGAAACTACATTACCAAACATTATTACGATTACCCCCAGTGGGGTTGTAAAAATCCGCCAATCAGCCACACTGACAAACTAAAAATATAAAGAGGGTGGCAAGTGGGTGGGTTGCAAAAATGACCCAAACATTAAGATTCGTTTAAGCCTTTACACAAAAGAGTTCGTCTTTCTTACTAATTATCAACTGAGAAAGTTGTGCATGCGTCTCTCCATCTAAATCCAAACCTAAATTTTTTGACCAATCAGAGTTCCCAGAATCAGTTATCTCCCCTAAAAGTACCATTTATATTAAATTCGTTTATGTCTTTGTACAAAATATTCGTCTTTCTTTTCTAAATATAAACTGAGAAAGTTGCCCATGCGCCTCTCGATCTAAATCCAAACCTACATTTTAGACAAATCAGATTTCCCAGAATCATTTTTCTCCCCTAAATGTACTATTTATATTAAAGCTGCTTACCCTACAAACCTCTTTTAAAGCTACCCAAGTTTTTAAGAATTTTTTAATTACATTATAACAACGTGCCTACACGAAGGCAGGCGAATACGCTTCCTAAACATAATATTTAATGTAGTATTTATTAGCATTCTTAAGTTTTCGTAAACATAGATTAAGATAAAACATTAGCTGCCTTTTATGTTCCTCCAGCTTAAAAAATAACTCAATGCAGAATAGACATTGAACTTGCTACCATAGGTGACATATATTTATTATTATAAGAATTAAAACAATAACATCACAACATGTATTTGGAAACTACATTACCAAACATTATTACGATTAGCCCAAGTGGAGTTTAAAAAATCCACCACAAAAGTGTGTTCTGGTAAGTAAATAAAGCATACAATAGCTAATGCATAATCTGAGCCTTCCAGGGAAATGACCCCTTGGAAGTTTTGCTCGTGACCGGAAGTGTGCGTCCTCTGCAACGTGAACCAACAATGGCAACGTTGTTGCTTTTTTTTTTTTTTTTTTTTTTTTTTGCTTGATCCAAGTTGTACATTCAAGAATCAGAGCTATGACTTAGATATACATGTATATGTATGATAAATTTAAAGAAATCCTTACGGGCTAAATCTATAAGAAATAAAAACAATAACGACTTACTAGTGAGCACTTTCGCCCTATTCAAGGGAGCTCTTCAGACTGAACTCAACTCGCTTTCCAAACCGAGGCATTCCTATGTATATATACTTATGATAGCGGATCTGTTCCCAACACTTCAATGTTTGTAGTGATGAAAATTTGAAACAGCATAACTATATGGTAAAGAAGGCTTTAAGTTTCGAAGATATTTTGTATCATCGTCTATGTGAATTTTCTTGTCAGGCTAACATTTCTTATAAAGTAATCTTATGTCTGACGGAACGCCTAACTATACACAATTGTCATAGACAGTTTTCATCATAATAAATTTTCACTTAATACTGAAGGACAAAGATAGCTGCATTCTGTCACATTCAAGTTCCTGTATTATAGAAAATGCTGAATGGTAATTGCCTGCGCCATAAGTATACAACGGAAGTAAGAATAGTTATAACATTACCACATATAAAGCATAATGTTGCATTTTGAATCAATAACTTATTTTAATGCACACAAATGGAACAGCGAGCGTTTGCCGGCCATTCAGACTCGTTTTATCGCCGTTCACAAACCACACCCCACAGTCTCGAACAATTAGAAGAACGTACAATCCCGCTTTCCAAACCGAGGCATTCATGCTCACTTCGGAAGACAGTTATAGAATTGGCATCAGCGAAGGTTCCGTCAGAGAAAACCCAGTTGTCACCAACTTTCACGCCATCGATGGTATATCGTATGTCTGAATCCACGAGAGAGTTAACACTATTAAGCCTCTGTGTTGTGTTTATTTTTACAAGTTCTGAGCCCTCTGATCGACAATAATCTATCGCTTCATCCACGGTTACTGACAATGCTATTGGTCTAAAAACAATACCGACAGAGGTATCGTTAATGTAATTTTCAACACACCTTAAACTTGGTGCTGACCATTGTAGGGTTGGCTGGCAAACACTGGTTGTCGATGTTCCCTCGAGAGCAAAATACCCTTCGTTACATGTAAATTTAGCTTTTGATGTCACAAATAAACTGTCAAATGACCGAGTTGAATCTGGAATCACCGGCAGTTCACCACAATATTGACCAATACATTGAGCTATTCCGCTAGACAAGGAAACACATACGAAACCTTTGTCACATTGGTGATTTCTACATGGGCCTAGACCAGCCATCTCGATGTTAGAACGCAATTTTACAACAAATTCACTGTTTCCTTCTGTTAGTTGATTTGTAATGTTCATCACAATAATATAACATGTTAAATTGTTCGGGCTAAATACTACTCCTTGACATTCAGTTGACAAGAGACATTTCCGATTACACTGCTGAAGTACCATTGGATAAAAACCCTTCATATGTGTCACATCAAAGGAATGCTGATCTTCGAAAAATTCACATATTTCTAAAATAATTTCTGGCACAAGTAAAACCACAATAATGAACTTCACTATCACAAGATAAGCAATGAACGCCATGTTCGATTCTCTGTCTGTTCTGTCAATGCCCACCTGACTTGTAATACTTGCAAACAGCCAATCGTTAGACTGGAACTGATACGCTTAATAGCGTTATGCAATACAAAGAGCAATCGTCCCCGTCTTCCAAGGCGTTAAAGTTAACGATTAAAACATAATTAATTCAATGTGTGCATTCATTCTTCTACACCTCGATGCTTCTATTGCAATTCAAATAGTATATATTATGTTATATTTGTCTTGTTTAGCCATACAGGCTGATTATATCTCAGAATATTAAAGTTTTATAACACAGTCAATGTTGCAAGTGCTTTTACCTAATACATTACAAACCATTCTTATTTAACCTTTCCTATGAAAAAGTCAATAATAGTGCAGTCAAACGAGGTTTCAAAGTCAAACTAATTGCAACAGAAATATTTTTGTTTAAATATTTTTAGATTTCGAATATACGTAACTGGTAAAAATTTCCACATAATCCCATAAGGGGAAGGTGGTTATTTTTACCTATTTATAAAGCCATCGACACCGCTAGTGAATGTGTCTCGTATGAGCCGCTGTAGATCGAAAGAGTTCCAGTTATATTATATTTAATACCGTGTGCTTCACAGATGTCTATTCCGTCTTTGCATATAACAGAGTTAGTTCCCTTGCGGGTAGGTATCGATTGTTACGTCATTATTTTGTGAGCGCAATTCACGTCGTTATCTCGGAAACGTATGACGTTACGCTCGCAAACACATGACGTCACAATTAATACTTACCCGCAAGTGCAGATAACTCTGTAATATGCAAATTCGGAATAAGTGTTGAAATGGTTAGCGACCGGTGATGGGGTGACGCTTACTTACCCGACGGAAGTATAAAATCACGACGACAGAATTATTTATGTTAAATACAGCATATCGGAATTTCGATATTTTGTTAGTGTATGTTTTAATTTATCTTTAATGAGTAATTGTTCTGTCATTAGGATGTATCTAAGCGGTTAATTTATCTTTAATGAGTAATTGTTCTGTCATTAGGATGTATCTAAGTTTAAAAGTTTTGATAACCCTGTTTCATTGACGACAAAAGTATAGAAGCCTATTTGAACTAGCGCGATATTGATATATATATATACAAAAATACGCATATTTCCGATAAAATTCAATATTTAATACTTATTCCCAAGAGTGTTTTGGATTTTTGTGACCTCGGTCTTGTTTTTGTTTTAAGGGTGTATTTTATATGTGATCTTTTCTTTAATTTCTCTAATTATTTTAATTTATTGCCACTTTATTTCTTAATACACTGTACGTGTCAGAGCTCTACCTATAACAGATACTAATGGTCAATTATTTCCATGTATTTATTTATCTGGTGCCAGTTGTTCAAAAGTCTATTAAAAGTTATTCGATGATTAAACCTTCAATAAATCGTCATTAACTTCATGACGTCATTTCCAGAAAATATGATGTAGCACAAACGTCCATTAAAGTTAACGGAGCATAAAGCTCTAATAAATCTTTATTAAAATCCGCGATATAAAAAAACACTCCTTTTAAACTCCTTTAAACCACAATTAATTGCTAATTTGTGTGGAAAAACGTTTGTATAAACTCTTTTAGGGGAGTTCGGTTATCAAATTCATAAAGATGGTAAACAATGTCCAATCAGAGCATTTATATATTTGAGGAAATATTTAGAAATGAAACTGGAAGAAGCAGAATTAAAAAGTGTTATTGCCGGGTTGGGGATGTTCATGTATATGTGTTTCCAATTAATCTACATGTAAATATATGATAATCAACTTCTACATGTTCTTTATGGATACATATTAAAAAATGACTTTACAGTGAAAACTAGTCATCATGTTATAGACTTTTACACCTTCTTATCAATAACCAGAAACAGCAATATCAAGCAAATGAAATAAATATTTTAAACAAATGTCAAAGGGCATATAGATGTAGCTGTGAATAAGTAGTAAATGCACACAGTGATGAATGAAGTCAATATACAGTAAAACTTCCTTACGACGAATCTGCTTGATACGCATTTTTATTTATTATGAAGTAAATTCAAATCTTGTGTTTTTGTCTCCTCTTTATGTATACTTCTTTGAGAAACGTTTTGCGGATTTCCTTATAACGAATTATCTTTTATTAGAAGTGATTTAGTGGTCCGTTCAAGAAAATGTTTGCTCTATAACAATTTTTTTCCTGGAAAGTGTTGGATGTAGCTTTGTTTTAAAGTGGAACTTGGGGTCTAAAAAGGGAACTAATTAACAGAAAATCAAATACGATCAAACAAGTGTACAATTAATTGTCGATAATGGAAAATCTGCCAAAGAAGACATTGTTGCTGACTTCGGAATTTGTGAGTGAGCTTAGTAACTACGTTGATTCGGGGTGCAATCGGACTAAGACTTTAATTAATTCATAGTTTGAGAAACTCTATATCGAATTCTGTTATAACGAATTATTTCCTCTGGTCCCAAGTCTGATTGTAATTAGATTTGATTAAAGTTTATTTCAAAGTATAGATGAAAATTGAACTCCGCTTTTCTACACACATGTACATATGGAAGTTAACGTATAATGTAACCAGTGGGTTCCCGCCAAAAATATAAACCGTTCTTAGTTTTTAGAATATCACTTTATACAACGTAACCATAATGTTGTAGACCACAACCAATCCCCATGACACAAACCATAATATATATGAGGCTATATTATTTGAAGGTAAGCTATTGGTACAAGGATAATACTGTCACATCACTCCGCTAATTACATTTTAAACAATTTGACGTCATATATAGGTTCCGCTTCTAAATCATTTTAGTTCTTATATACATATACTGTATACGACGTAATTGGCGCCCCCTCCCCTCTTCTTGAGGAATTGATTTGTTTGTCTGTTTGTTTGTTTGTTTGCTTGCTTGTTTGATTAAATTAACGTCCTATTAACAGCTAAGGTCATGTAAGGATGACCTCCCATGTATGCTGTGTGTTGTGTGTATGAAGTGTGTGGCGTACTTTGGGAGACTGTGGTATATTCGTGTTGTAAAGTGGATGTCTTGGCTTTTTTATAGTGCTATATCACTGAAGCATGCCGCCGAAGACATTATACTGACGGGTGAACCAGTCATCACTCCCTTAAAGCTGTAGTTATATAAATGCCCCCATCATCCCATGAATTTAACGATGTTTTATAACTGTGTGATGCTTACAGGCATCGTATTCCGTGTTTCATGAACTTGTGAGTCTTCCACATGTGAATCATTACGTACTAATGCGTAATCAAAGGAAAAAAAGGCATATGTATGTTTACTGTGACAGATAAATGTGCCATGAGTGTGGAAAGAGTAAAAATATGTCTGACTTTTGTGAGAGGTTTTTTGTCCACAAGTTAAATTTTCGTTACCTAATAAGCGTCCCCTTTAATCTTTGTTATAATTTGTAAGTGCCCTGGGCGCTAATTACGGTGGATATGGTAATTAACGAATATATATTCTGTAGTTGATGTTCATTTTTATGTGATTTTAGTTATCACGCCACTGAGGTCAATTATATAACCAATGACCAACACAAAGAATATTCGAAGTCCTTGTTCGAAAGGCTGGGAAAGACACAACCTTGGTATTAGACTACCTTCATCAAAGAAATGGCCAAAGTATAAAATATAGCAATGTCATTATGTAATTTAACTTTTTGGTCCATTGAGCCTTTTGAAATTATCAAAATCCAGCATTTCCCCCTTTAAGTCATTGTCCATATACCACAATTATAAACAAAAATTGCAGAAATAAATGTCAGTTCTGACATATGACAGTATTACAACACTTGCACCAAAACCTTAACCTGCCTACTTCGGCCATTTGGGCCTCTTGAAATATTCCAAATCCAGCTTTGTCCTTCTTTAAATGCTTGTCCATACTTATCACAACAATTTTAATCCAAGTATATTGTAGAAATTAATGTCAGTTGTTAAAAATAGCATGATTATTACAACACACAACCAAAATCTTAACATGGGATTTCTAACACCGACGCCGACACTGACACCAAAGTGATTCCGTTAGCTCCGAGTAGGGACATTATATAGTTGTCATGGTTATATTTTGTAGTGTGTATGAATTTATTTTAATTTTGTACAAAGATGAAAATGGTATAAGTGATATAATGCATTATAAACCTACAAGAGAGTAAATCTGAAAACACTGCTGGTTTTTCATATTTTTTTTACCAATTCGTCAGTTTTGACCTTTATTTGACCTTCATGATAGAATGATTTTTACAGAAACATATATCATAACAAAGTGTAATCTATCTTTATTGTAATATTGCAAGTATATACTGTGTACATATACATAATTTCCAAGAAAGAATAATTTTGTTACCCTACCCCCTTAATCTACAGTGCTTATCTGCGAGGCTATATAGGTCTTAGAAAAGCTGATATTTTTCAATTTTCCCCTTTTGGGATTATTTGGGAATTTTAATACATCATTTACTACATATCAGGGAGTAAGAAAAATGCATGGTTCCTTCTGTTGCAATTAGTTTTAGGTTCAGCTATTTTTATGGCTAGATTGATTGGTCTAGGTGGCCCGGATGTAAGCACGCGAGTGGTTTTAGTGTGGGAGGAAACCGGAGTTTCCGGAGAAAACCCATGTGATCGGGCAGGTGACCCCTAACCTTTTCACGTCCGTGCCGGGGATCGAACCCCGGCCGGCTAGGTGAAAGGCGAGCGGCTTAACCACTACACCACCCGAGAACAAGAAACAATCAATAGTTTTGGTCAATACGTAAGACGATGTAGGTGAGCTAATTATATGTAATGTGTGATTCCACATATTTGGATGGGTTACGATAAATAATACAAGACTCTCTTATAAGTGGATATGAAGGATATCAATACATATATACTGTCTAAATAACAATTATTATACGACACCGCTTATTTTTGTATACACTTCGATAATATAAACAAGAAATATGTTCTCTTGTAAGGTCATAATGGCATTGTCCTCCATCGGTGTGCGGTATGTTGCGGGATGTGAGTACAGGTGAAAATTTGGATGTGGTTATATAGCCATTTTTAATCTCATTGTGATAGGAGACTTTTCATATTCCTGACAATGTATGCATTTTATATTTTAATATTAATAGATAGCACACTTTATTTTAAATATGGTCACCTACTCTACTCCCCCTTCTCCCTACTCCCCCTTTTTTCTGATTGGCATGTAATTTATGGCACCTTATTTATATTGTTTAACATATTATAATGATGTATTCAAATTACCACATATGAAAGAAAACATAACTGTTTGTTTATGTAATAAGTAAGGTTTGTTTATGAAATAAGGACAATATCAAGATTATGTATTTATTCAAAATATCTTGAATCTAAATTAACTTCATCTCATTCAAATCCATTGATATTAATGATATATTCCATCTTCAGTGATAGTACAGTTATTTTATTACTAAACCTTGAATATAATATCCCTGACTGGATCCAAAAATACATAGGTGGATGACCACTGGCAAATAAGCCATTATGGACATTTAGGTCTGTATCCTATGTGTGGATAGATCCAGTCATTATTATTATATTCTAATCTCTAAATTATGATTATATATATTTTGAAAAACAATAAATTTCGTACATAAGTATATTATGTAAATACTGTCCTTATCCCAAAATTATTCATCAATACAATTGCTACAGTATATGTTCATGAATATGTTTAAAATTAGAATTTTGTTGAATCATATGTATATACTCATTGTTACTAGGAGAAAACTAATATAGGCAATGCCTGTTGTTTAATCCTTTTTCGTTATTCGAAATAAAATTTGTTGAAATGAATAAAAATGTATGCATTTGAATAAATTCTGATGTATACAAGGGAATATGGTTGGTTGAATTTGACTCCTTTTGACATTGTGATTTCACATTCTGTAGTGTTATGTTATTGGAGACACACTGTTAAACAAACTAAATAGCATATCCCGTGATTTAACGTTATACTGGAAGTCAAAACAAAATATTATTATTACAAAGAACGAGTTTACCATAAATAAACGACCATTATTTTGTATAATATAAGCTGATACTGCCTGTATACATCAAAACTAAAATTGTTTTATTATTTTCAATTTCCAGTTATATATACGGTAAATATTAAACCGTCATTCAAATCAAGGTCTCTGCATACATGATTATATAATCTCACGTGTAGTCAATCCGCGATATGCCTGGGGTTACCCTCATTGTAATTATAACTAAACTATGTATTACTGAAACCAACATATTTCAGGAGGAAAGCAATTTTCTGGTCATATACATCAAAAGCCAAAGTACCTTTATCATATATTGTCGCACAAAGAAACTTCGGTTTTGATATAACATAGTCCAGAGTTGGATATAACAACGGTCATAGTAACCTATGTATATTTATATCGTCACAAGGCCATTATTAGTCATGCTTAAATTTCATCCGTTTTGAATTAATTCTCATTTTATACCGGTATTATCGTATAAATAATAATAGCTATGCATTTTAATTGCCTAAATAACAACACTGCATATAGATGATTCATTATTTGATAGCACTGATGGCAACCACCGTTCCACATCTATGTACATGTAGCTTGTAAATAACAAATTCCAGTCATATCTTAAAGCTACGGGAATGAGTATGAACCGTCTCATCGGTGATATAATTTGTTTCTATTCGAATGACATAGTTATTCTTTCAAAGGTTATTTTTACTTAATCTGTTATCGGACAAAAACCAACATGCGACCGATTCGGAATAATTTTATTTGGAAGATAATTTTTCTGTCTGCTTTAGTTGCATATACTATTTCTGAACGTTGTATGTACTTCGAACATCTAGATGCATTCAAGGTGACAAATCTAACGGACTTTCACTCAATGGGACTTCAGCAGTGTGAACGAACATGTCTATCGTTCATCAGATGTGACGTCATAGCATTCCATGTCACTTCCTTAACTTGTTACATCGACATAGATAACAAAACATCACAAAGTACCAGGGGAGACAACCAACTTGTTGTAAAACGTCGTTCTCAAATCCAACTATCTGGTCATACTCCATGTGACAATCACCAGTGTGACACAGGTCACGTGTGTGTAACATTATCTAGCGGAGTAGCTTACTGTGTTGGGAAATACTGTGGAGATCCACTCGTGATTCCAAACTCAATACGATCTTTTAATACTTTAGATGTGGCAGCAAAAACCGAATATGTCTGCAAATCAGGATATTTCGCTCTTGAAGGAACAACCACAACCAGTATTTGTCAGGCAAACTTGAACTGGACAACACCAAACCTTCGATGTATCCAGGACTATCATAACAATACAGAGGTCGGTATTGTCTTTAAGCCGATAATATCGGGAATGACAGCTGCTGACGCAAAAGCATTCTGTCAGTCAGAATATTCTCACCTAGCGAAGATCAATACAACAGAAAGACTTTCCCTTGTCGATTTGTTCGTAGTTTCTAAATTATTGTATCTCGTTGACGGACATAAAGTCAGCAGCTATGAATGGGAATATTCTGACGGGTCCAAAGTAAATAACAGCTCTCTCCTTTACGATAGTAGTATTAATAACTGTCTCGGTATCAAATACCGTAAAGTGCGTACCCTTAACTGTAATCATCCGTATCGGTTTGTTTGTGAACGTCGATAGATAAAAAGCAGATTATCAGTATTTGGATTAATTCGTGAATTTATCTGACACAAAAACAACTTGGGGCAATAGCAGCGTTGTCGGTATCAAACATTCCGCGATTCCACGAAGATGGAAATTGAAGTGTTTAATTTCAACAAGATTACGTCATTACATAATCATAGAAGTGTCACATTACCCGTGGTCTGGAGCGAAGAATATAGTATATACTGATGTGACGTTAGATCTAGAGTATGTCTGGATGAAATTGAGTTTTTACCACCTCTAGTGCAATCAAAACGCTGTTTAATCCCTACATTGACATAATTGGCTACTTTTGCATGTTCGTCGTGAAAGTGCAAGCGATGTTATTTGCCAAGTTTGGTACCTACAGTAGTAAGGATGACGATGATCCGCATGATATGTATTATTTATGACATCTGATTCAAGATATAGCTCTTAAGCAAACCAATATCACAATGTAACAATTTAAAACAAAACGACCAGTTTTGCTGTCAGAGAAGTGACGAACCGCCTGATTTTATTTTCAACTACGGGGAAATTATTGTGAGATATTGAAGGTATGACAATTGATAACATTGTTTGAAATCACGGTCAAACTGCTGAAAATATGTCATTTGTCTGAGAACGTGTTATGGGTGTTTTTTTTTTTACAAAACTGGATTTCCATAACCATAACTTCCATTCTTTGGTATGGAAGATAGACAAGTGTTAACATAGTGTCACGCTTCAATGCAAGCCTGGTATTTAATTTGTTTGCCGAGAATCTGTTGGCATAACTATACAGCTATTGTTATCCGTTTTTACTCCTAGTGTATTTTTCAGTGAAAAAACGGTAAAATTTAGTATCATGTAAACATTACCAATCAGCGACTGTGATTCTTGGGTAAGGTATAATAATATCTGTGACGTCATAATCGACATGACGATGCAACATTCCCTTTTCCATGAATATTACTGTAAATATGCATATTTTTACGGTTTTCATAATTTAGGGTTTTCCGTGCTAGAAATACAGTGTTGAATTGCGACCTTAACAATTTAGTTATTTACCGATTTGCGCTAACTGTTTAAAAAAAAATCGCTAACATTTATAGCTTTGTGATGTAAATATATTATGAAACTCATAAAAAGATTTTCCGTGCCACTTGCATAACGGTTCAACCCGTATCATTGACCTTGTTCGTTCAGATCCATATTGTATTTCGACTGTAAGACCCTCTATTTTATTTCATCACTGTTGTTCATTTGTGTGTAACTTCTACCGTAAGATCGCTTCTTTATAGAATTACTGTTGTATTATCTGTTTTGAACTTATACCGTAAGATCCTTTATTTTATAGTATTACTGTTGTATTATCGGTATGCAATTTATACCGCAATATTCTCTATTTTATATGATCATTGTTGTTTATTGTTGTGCATCTGAAATCGTGAGATCCTCTCTGTAATATAAACACTGTTGTTTACTGGTGTGCAGGTTATACCGCAGATCATCTATTTTATATAAGATATTCTTCTTTATATCATTCCTGTTGATTTTTATCAGTATTTACTTTCTACCGTAAGATCTTCTATTCTAAATTATTATTGTAGTTGTATCTATTTATAAAGTTTGGAATTCACAAGTAAAATGTTCTATTTTACAGTACACATAATTTATACACAATCGTGTATCAAGGGATGATATGTCAAGATAAGACATTATACTACTGACAATAAGATAAAGGACCATATCAAGGTTACGCTAGTACAGACAGTGCATAACACATTATACATGAGATGAAGCATATATAATGACAATAAAACAGTAACTTTTCTACATAAGTTGATACACATCATGGCTAGAGAGTTTCTGAAGTAGAAAAATCAATAAAATGATATACTTTAACGTACAATCATATGATTATTTGCTTTAGAAAATCAAAGTCATGATGGTCTAGGTATAATATCTAAGATAATGCGCTCCATTGTGTAAAAAGACATTTGCTAATCAATTTGCATGTAAAATTCTAAAAGAAAACAACGTCCTTCGGTTTGTTTGCCGGGGTAGATCTTATCCTCAAATAGTCAAAAAAGGCGGGATGGAAAAAATTAAACTCAAACAACCGTAATTTTTTAAATCAATTTTGCCCCATGTGCAGTAGTGATTAAGGTCAAATACAAATCGATTATTTTAGCAAGAATTAACTTAATATATTATGTATGTTACAACATATTTTCAAAAACTCAATTTTTCAATATTCTATATTACAAACGGAGACGTAATTTTATTGGGCTGATAAAGTAAATTTCCAAACCAATGACAATTCTCGTTACAATGTACAAGCAAAATTGAATTATATGGTTAAATTACCAAAACGTTCATGTGAACAATTTCGACCGACAAATATCATGAAAATACACGAAAACATATTCATTATGTAGTTCTACAATATATCAGAAAATATATTTTAAAGGCATTATAATAAGTCGTACATTTATTGATGTTTGTGATATATTGATAACTGCTACGTGCTTTAAAGGCATTATAATAAGTCGTACATTTATTGATGTTTGTGATATATTGATAACTGCTACGTGCTTTGATTTACAAAGTCCAAATGCCATTGCGAGATATGGGGGGGAATGACACTTTTAGCAAGCGTTGCATACCTTATATGCTTTAGTGATAATACTCACTTCTCGTACGTTATGTTATCATTATGTACATATTTTGAATACTTACACACTAACAAGTGTTTTGTTGGGTTTAGTGAGTGTCCTTTTAACAGCCAGGGTCTTTTCAGGAAGGCATCTCATGTATGCAGTGTGTTGAGTGTGTGAAAATGTATGGTGGGAGTTTTTGAAGACTGTAGTATATTCATGTTGTATTTTTTAAGTAAATAAGAACTTTTAACAATAGTTATATATTATGCTGAAGTAGTAATACAAACCCGATAGTTTTAAAACATATTTTGATGTTGAGCTATTGCTATTCGCCGAAACAACATCTCGACTTTTAACTGTAGCTATGAATGAATGCAACGGGACAAAACTACTTAATATCTACAGGATAAGCATAATTTGGACAATGACGTGTTGATCAGTTTAAAGTAACAATTTTCACTATTTTTTCAATAATCGTTAGAGACTTTGTTCTACGATTTTAATATATGTTCATGCGAAATTGAAATGTCTCCGAAAGGAAAACATTGTTAATTACATGCGTTTAAATAAAATTTGTTTTTGGAAAAAAACTTTAGTCTAAGCATTGCAGAACAGATAGGTCTTTCTGATAATTAGTATTTTGATCATCAGCATGCATGACAATATACAATGTATTTCTTCTTTTTATAAAATCTGTTTATTGTGTTACAGTAAGATTCATTTCTGGAATGTTCGATTTGTGTAACTTGAATGGTACCCGCTACACTAATCCATACTAAAGTACTTCCAGGGGACGTATAATTCAACGGAACTCTTGCAAAATTAATAATAATAACAACAAAAAAGAAATACACAAAAAAATGAATCTTTGTTATCATTATGATTCTAACTTGTTTGAAGAATATGTAAATGTAGAATTGTAACATCGGTAAATCAATGATTAATGGGACCGTCGCCCTCGGTCGATATTGTTTGTTTGTTTTTTTATTATTTTTGTGATGAAATAATGAATCTCATAAACATATTATAATTATATAATCTATTGTAGGTACATGATTTGATTTTATTGCATATTAATCATGTAATTAATCAAAATAAACAAATTGAAAAGACATCATTTGTTGCAATATGAATAAAATTACAAGGTCTCCTCTGGTTTCATCTGATTTTTGATTTCAGCCATACCATGATTACAAAAGGCATATAAACTTCATATGGCGCCTGGTTCCTTTTCCAAGGCTGGGATATGTAGATGTGGCTTAGTGTTTCGGATGTTAAGGATGTTTTATATAATAAAATCACTACGCCTTATATTTTAAAGGAGTTACTGCCTTTGATGAGACTCTCTAGTGTTGTCTGCTGGGATACAATGTGGTGAGCACACTGTCGTCGTTCTGATTTTCGTCGGTCATTCTTGCACTACCGGAGTGTATCTGGTGATATTCACAGCGTCAAAAACAAAACATACACTACACAAAATATGATGTTTTTCCTGCCTGTAAATTCACGTAACGTATAAAACATTAAAAAAATTTCATCCTACTTACATAAGTGTGAGTAATATATTCCGTAACAACCAAACTAAATGTCGGCAATACACGATATTGCTATTTTGAAATAAGTCTGGACCTATTTTAGTACAGAAATTAATGCCTGAAAATGCTTACGTTTTCTTTTCTATTTAGAAATTCGATTTTTTTTCATAGTGATTAGAATTAGAAAAGTCATTAAATGTTTACCCGACCACAATATTTTGTTTTCAATATTAAATATATAATTTGACCGAAATTTGATTTCAGTGAGTCTGTAACTTCACCAGAGAAGATGCTTATGTACTAAGAAAGAAGAGTATGTATATAATTAAATAATTTTATACTTTTGTTAACGTTGTTTATTTGGGATCGCTAATTCCAATATATATCACCGGAAATATTTCAATACCGTGTCATTTAGTACACTCAATGACAGAAAGATGTACTTAGTGTCGAAGTGGGTTGTACATAATGTTAAATATGGTATATATCATTGAGATGAGAGAGCATGCTTCTTTGCTTCAGTTGGTAAATCAGGTTTTGAAACACGGCACATTGGTATAAATTCTGTCGTTTTCTTTTTCAATACTGGATGCATATTACAATAATCCATTGTTAGGTCGTTTAATTTTAATACTACATTGATTATTTATAGAAAGCTGTCTTTTCCGTTTGTGTTATTCCGCCTTTGCATATTACATAGAGTTAGTTCCCTTGCGGGTAGGCATCGATTGTTACGTCATTATTTTATGTGCGCAATTCACGTCGTTTTCTCCGAAAAGTATGACGCTCGCAAACACATGACGTCACACTCAATACCTACTTACAAGGGCAGATAACTCTGTAATATACAAAGACGGAATAACAAACACGCAAAATACTGACCCTTATGTTGAGTTTATTGAATATACATAGATGCATAGATTTATTTCTGACAAAATAGAAATGTGTATTCCTTTGACAGTTAGCTCTATAATATCATGCTTTTGTTTTTTTAAATGAAATAAAATTGCTACATTTACAGTGGTATTCTTATTCTTTATAACAATATCTATGTGGTTCGTTATTCCAGTGTTCTTCTAATTTGATATTCGAATTTGTCAGCTTTTGCGTACACTATATGGGACGGAAGAGTGCTCCATGCATCGACACTTCTCTGTGTAAATGAGTATTTTCTTACGTTTAATTTCGAGAGTGTTTTTGTAACCTTCAGGCCATGTCCATATGTTGTGAAAACTTCCCTGATTTTGAAAATATTTGACACATCAAAAGTATATTTCTCTGACTGTATTTTGTATGATAATGTTGGTACATGTATGTAGTTTCAGTTTCTATTTTATATATGATTCATAATCTTATTCTTGTCACAATATCGACGTTGAAGCCCATATAACATGAAGAATTTTAAGGTATTAATCATATTGGGATATATATTTTAAAGAAGACCTGCAATTAAGGAAACTTGAAATTACAATATGATATTAAAATATGATTTCAATTGTTTCTGAGAAGAACAATTTCAAGTAAACGTGGATACCTGAGTTAGTATATGTCTTGACGGATTAGCCATGTTATCACAGGAAAATAAACAACGACTATACATGATATATATTTTATTTATATTATTATGATATCAGCATGGAACCGTTCTAAAACAACGGCCGCTACTGCAGAGCAATGCTGTTTAATCTAACTGAAGCGTCATTCACTTAACATCAAGTTCCTAACATATCATAAGCATTGATGGGTAATATCGATAGTGATAATTTGTAAGTAACTTTGGTATGCATATAATACTATAAGGTTATCGCCTTCTATTATGTAATGTCTACAGCAATAACTTCTATACTTTGGTCTTAACTTCGACGCTCCAATTGTATCTCCTCGGGTCTTTCCGACCAAGCAATTTTTTCGATATTATGACGGAAAGACCCGATTGGTTATCTGATTGCCAGCATTGTAGTCTCCACGACAGTTGTATTTTTTTAAATCGATAACTATGCGATTACCTGCTACCTAATTGCACTAGCAACTACCAATTAACGGTGTTAATGGAATGTATGACAATTATTATTAATGACCCAAACTATATCCTTGTTACAATATATCCATAATGACTTTATAATCATATTGTTTCGTATCTTTGTAATTATTCATGATTTGTGTATTGATTTACTAACGGGTCGGTCTTCTGAAGCATTCATTAGCATTCAGTCATTGCAGTCAAATTCAAAAGTAGCAAAGAAAAATTAATGGTGGGTGTAAAACGAACAAAAAATAACAGATTAATCAGGCCGATGAACTCACTTAAAGTAACAGACAGACAAAATAAACAACACTATTTTTAAAGGTTTATTTGACATAACTGGAGAGACAAAATGTGTATTGAAATAAATATGTTATGTTTTAACATATTACATCATCGTATACGAAAGCACATTTTTGTTAAAATTGACAAAATTTATTTTGAGTTCTATTTCACATTGATGAACCTCAATATGGTGGTAATGAATATCATAAGGTCTTATTGATTCGACAGTATTATAATTACAGCACATATGAACGTTAAACAAAAACAAATTAATTACATATGGTTATCACATAATAATACTACTAATAGTTATTGTGTGTTCAGATAAACAAACTTATTTGTCAATTATGTGTGACTCGAATTAGTTCCATCCAATTAAGGAAAAAAGTGTTTCGGCTATGTCTGTGACAAAAAATAATTTCAAAATGGAGAAAAAAACGACCCCATAGATAATGGAAAGGCAGATAAAAATGCAACAATACATTTACCTTACGCAGAGCTCATATACATCATATTGAATATAAACATTTGATAAATTCACGACTTATGTAATCATAATCACGGTACAATACTATTTTAGAACAGTTATGTTCATATAAATAACGTTTACTCATTTGTCGGTTATATGTGACTCAAATTAGTTCCACTCAATTCAGAAAAAAAACAGCGTTTTAACGTGAATGTGAACCTTATATATTCTTCCTCGTCCTCGTTTTCATTTTTTTTATGTATCTGAATATATGGATTAGGGCTATTCATGTGACAAATGAGCTTAGTTTTAACAGTATGTATTCTATTTTTATACGCTTTTTATATACATACTTGAACAAAACATATAGTTTAGGGAAATTGAAAAAAAAACACACTATTAAAGCTTACATAAATACCATTCCGAACAAATTATTTTAAAATCGAACAAAACAACACCTTGATACATAATAGAAGGCAGGATACATTATGCAACGATACATTTATCTTAGACACCACTCATGTAATATTGAGCCAAAAAAAAAAAAAAAAAATCCAGATGGAATATAAGTGAATGAGTGATAAATATTAGGATTACTGTACTAACTCTGTTATACTACATATATACAATTTAGATTATACATTTTAAACATTTATTTTAATGCAAATTACATAAAGCACATGTGTTTTCATTACTATCTAATACAGTAAATTGAATAATTGACAAATGTCAAAATATGTATTAAAAATGTTATATTACTAACACACTGTACAAAGTATAATCAAGATAGAAAGACAACTTAAAAAAAAATCAAATTTATAGAAACGAAAAAAAAATATAATTAGTTTAAACAATTACAAATATGTCTGTATCAAACATTTCAGTTTATTCTTGGTTGTGTGAAAAACAAAAAGTGCTCTAAAAATAGACAAACTGATCAAGTTCAAGTCAGAATCTGACGTATAAGTAGTATATAGAAATACTATAAACACACCTCTTATCATATGTCACTATGAACACTCATTCTATTTGTTCTCCGAAAATACCACAGCCTCCAAAATCATTAAGTAATTCATACACCACAGCATATACAAAAATAATGATATACAAATTATAAATTTGCGTAAACGTTACATTTATTTTTATTTGAAGTCATTATTTCGATTAAGAATTCTTTAGATTTGTTTACAAGGTGACAAGATGTTTTGTAGCAGTTAATTTTTATTATTAATTTTTTCAATAATTGATTCATATTATAATTTCCGTTCTTAGTTATTAATTTGTTCGGATTTCATCTTTGAAAACACAAACAATACAACAGAATTATAATGATACGATAAACATGTTGTCAGACTATCATTCGGAAAATGCGCGATACTTTTTACCAAACAGACGCTGCATAGCAACGTTATAAATATATATTTACAAATATCCGTATATAGTCAACGGAAAAAATGCGTAATCGGAATGTCGTATGAGGTATGAATATAAACTCAGTATCAGACCGGACTACTTCTGCTTTACGCTTCGATAAGACGTTGCCTCATATGATAATCTAAATAGATTTACTTAGTTTATATTTTACAATTACACCATTTTGTTAAACTTAAAGACGTTTTCGGTCTCATAGGTGTCTACGACGAATCATTAGGCGATAGGCAATACTCTGTTTGTCAGTATAGAATGAAAAGATAATGAAAGTCTACAATGAAAGGTAAACAAAGTTCCCTCGAACAAATTAAGGAGATTCCCGGAGAAAGCATTCCCCGAGCATTAATATCCAGCTTTATCCTCATCTTTCACATTCAAATATACACCATGCTACAACTTGTTTATCCTCCAAAAAAGGGAATGGAAGTTGTGGATATAGAAACCCAGTTTTTGGATCTATATCATGTTCTCAAACCAATACATCTATTGCATACATTCAGCAGTTCAGGGTAATTTCAAGCAGTGTTGTCAGCAGTCATACCTTGACTATCTAATTGTCCTTGACTGGAAATCAAAAATGGTGGTTCATTCCACTTCGCACTGCATCAATACTCTGACAGCGAAACTTCTTTTGTGTTCTTAATTGTTGCATTGCTATTTTTAATCAAATGACGTTCAACATGCGGAATTATACCTCCGTCATCTTGACTATCGTAGTTTGATAACCAACACCGTTTTAACTTTGACGACGAACATGCAACAGTAGACAAATTATGTACATGTACATATAGGGCTTTAACAGTGTTTGATTGCGTTAAAGGTGGTGTAAACGCATTTGGATGGAGGCATATTCTAAGCGTATCGCTAAGGTCACATCATGGTATATGTTATACGTGTCAGATCACGGATAATGTTACACTTTTATGATTCTGTAAAAATGTTTTCTTGTTGACACTGCACAGTTCCATAGCCATCGTGAAACGTGGAATGAATTATTGATACCGATAACGCTGTTATCGCTCCAAGTTGTTTTCGTATCAGATAAATGCACGAAATAACCTGAATAATATTCTTGGTCTTTTCTATCGACGTTCACAAACAAACCGATAGGGATGATTACAGGTAATGGTACGCATTTCATGGCTTATGATGCCGATACATCCATTAGTATTACCCTTGTAACCGAGAAAACTGTTATTTACTCGGGATCCGTCAGAATATTCCAATTTGTAGCTGTTGACATGATGTCCGTCAAAAAGGTTTTAAAAAATTTAAAGCCAAAAGTAAGATTCACAAATTTCGAATTTGTAAGTATCCAGTTCACGAACTCGAACTAGAAGAAAAAGAATTAAAAAAACACTAAGTTTTAAAGGGCCAATCAGGGGGAGGTAATTTAGGGGAAAAAAACAACTGAAGCGCACAAGTCAAACATCTTTTAATAAAGGGAGGTAATCCGAGGAAAAATTACAAATTTTTGCACACAAAGACAAGCATTACTTAATAAAGAGAGGTAAGCTAAGAAAGAAAAAAGCAAAGTCCGTTCAGTGTCCCCCACCTAGACAAAATGCGAACCGCAACCACTAACAACCTACTGCAAAAAAACAATTTGAGAACTTCCTACAATTGTAGAGGACGGAAATGCATCAACACACTGCGGCCATTCAAAACCAGAGATAGAACATGTCATTATTTTTAAATTATCCCTCACTGGCCAAAAGCGCAATCATAACAAAAAGAAAACAATTGTATCACAAAGTACCAGAGGTGGACTCTATATAACAGATATACTCAAGTGGAATTGGAAATAAAAAAATGCAATCATCTCAATGCCAGTACACAATTGTATCACATCACAAGTATAGAGCTTGTACATTTATCACCGATTAAATATATCTAAGATGTTATATTAATATTTATGCTAATTAACCAAAATGATAATGCATCAAAGGTTAAAACAACGAAAGCATTATGTTTCATCAAGAGATCCTATGCAAACCTAAGAATTTCCATTTGCAATTAATTGCACAAGTAATATGTCCTTATTTATTTATTTTTCTCTTTTTCTATGTTTTTCAGATATTTAATATATTTCAATAAATTTGATTTGTAACACCACTGGTTTGCACCCGAAAACATCCACTATAAACAATTATATGTTGTATTAAATGTAGTATTGTCAGAGCCAAACTATGAAACCCCCAGACAGCTCAGAGAGTCACATGAGTTATGTGCCCTTGCTATAGGCAGTAGCTGGTGGCTAGCGAAATTCAATACTCATTTCACCTTTAATATTACTTATTTAAGTATATCACATCTGTTTAGTAGTGACTATGTAGCTAAGGGCATGGTTGATTTTCATTCCTTTTCCCTTGTATTTCTCTTTCTCTTTGAATACTTGTTTTACAGCCCTAGCAATCAACTACAGATGCCTCGTATATATATATATATTGTACCACCACCTGCATATGTACAATGCCAAGTGACCTCGGAGCAGACTGGAGAATTTCAGCGCAGAAATGGGTGCTAAAAGAATTGTAACAGGCACCCTTGCTTACTTTTGCAATAAATGTATATTAGAAGATGTTGTCAAGTATTACAATGGTGAGACCATAATAATTATTATGAAATGGACATCAATCAGCAATTGATTTTACCCCTAACTTATAAATTAGCACGCGTTACACTTTCCACTGTGCAAAGTTAGATACCACCAAACATAATTGAGAGAGTTGAATAATTTTCCAAGGCAGAAAAAGTTTATAAGTTCCATGTCACAGAACTCCATACATGAAAACTTTAAAATTATATATAAACGGAATAATCACTTGCAGCCAATAACCATGTGGGTTTCATGAGATTCCAGTATTTATAATAAACCAGAACAATGTTCCCAGAAAATTTTAACCAAGTCAAATTACATTTTATGCTTTCAGACAATTAGTTCCAAAATAAGACACGTACGTAGATATATTTGTTCTGCCTTGGATGCCACCTCCTTTTTACATGCTTTTGAGATCAAAATAATAAAGAAGTGACATTATGAAAAATACAAAAACACAAAAACGTACAGTTAACAAAAAGAGTTTCTACCGGGCCTGGTTATGTCCCTTTTCCTACTCCTAAAAGACTGGGGAAGCCACTCTAAATTGTATATGTTGAGACTCCCCCCTTTTTTCCTTGAACATATTAGTGTAATTTTGGCCTAACAAAATCCAGCATCTGAAATCTTAAGCATTGAGAGTTGGTGCACCTGATGTCCTTCTGTACAACAAGAGTTTCAGATTGGGTGGCTCGCTTGATTTCCTTATAGGCTGTTTTATATGTGTCCGGGCTTTAATTTTGATCTTCAAATGTTATAAAGACAGATTGTTTTCACGTACTGTACTTCACTTATGTACTGTTAAATTGATGCTTGTACTCTTTGAATAAACTTCGGCTGTCCTACACACGGCGAGCTAGTCGGCAAATGGTATTTGCGTGTTTGTCATTGTATATAGTGTAGAGGAGACATTTCACAACCACGGGGACCCGATACACTGCGTTTAACCAAAGCGTTCCGTCACGTTTTTGTAATAGATAAACGCGTAAAAAGGTCAACGATCAAAACTTCACATTGATTAATTAGTTAATTAGTCTACTTGTCAATTATTCCCGCCAGATGTCCCAAACTGTAACGACTTGTTTGCTAAGACCGTAGTCATTAACATAGAGTACAATGATATAATTAATTTGTTTTGCCCTGGATTCGACTGCCGCGTTAGCTTGCAGATTACTATATATATATATATGTCTCGCTATAATATTCACAGGTACTGGTGAGCATGAATAATGGACGACATCAACTTCATTTTACAGTTTATTAACGTTTAACATATGTAAAGTCAACAACAACAAGAAAATATCCGGGTGGCTCAGTGGGAAGTAATGTGACAAGTTTGCTACTATCGCCTATAATCTCATATATCCGATATCGTAGTTATCACCAACACAACAATGATAGACCGAGCACGTGGCGCTATCTACCGGGCCGATTATCGATAGTTCAACCTCCAATTTCATAAACACCGTTCTCCAGCGGAGATTCAAAAATATCTCCTTAACGGCTAACCCCGAAACTCAATACAGAAGGCTCCCACTCTTTTCCAGCCTACCAACGGCTCTCAACACAAGAATGAAGACTATTAATCACTATCGAAACCCGTCTAAAAGCGAGACATGCCAATTGCAAGTCCAACATTGCACAATTTCACACGTATTTCAAACTCAAAAATATAGGAAAAATATCGGCTGACAGCGAAAAATATGCACGCGGTAATGTTAATGAATTTCCATACTACAGGATAACAGCAAATTAAGGAAAGGATGGGCGACAGATATAAAACAATTAAATAGGATTCAAAACTCACTCCTCACCTCTCAAGGCCCGGTAGAAAACTGAAAGTCTCGGCGCGGTCCCGAGATCTCGTGCCCAGCGAAATCTCGTCGAAGTCCCAGTTTCCGAAGAAAATATAACAAACGAAGCGCACAGCTTCGTTACAACTATACCCATTTTTTAACCAAGAACTCTAAAATTTGGTACGAATTAAGATAAAAGTATTTTAGTGAGTACATGCAGACATTGATGATGATACCAAGATGCGAAGTGACAAGATTTCATCTATGAAATAGCATATTGTGGGAATAGACAACATTAAGTTTGCGGTGAATTAGAAGGTATATTAACTTTACTTCGGTCGATATCGTATTCAAATCATTGATCCAGTAAATGAAAGTCGATAAAGCAGCAGCTTACTGTCGGCCAAAAGGGTTCAGAACTCGTGAAGATAGACACGACTTAACACTATCAACACATTTGTATTTTTACGTACTTTTTAAGTAAACTATTGACAGAACTTAACGGAAACTGGGTCTACTGGGATGAAACCGAAGTGGACATGGATACGGTTGATGTAGTAGGTTATTTTTATGGAAGTGTAGCCTTAAAAAGTCTTCAAATTATGTACCCTGATCGGTAGGACTCTGGTTGGTGCTTATGTACAGCCACTGTTCTGATGTACTGATTCTTCTGATGCGTTCTACCCTGTTAGCAACGTCTACATAGACTATTCGTGTTGTGTTATGGATGTATCCAAAGACCACCCTGCTATCTGAGTACAATTTAACCTCGACGAACTCGATTCCGGAGTTGTCCAACATAATTTGTAGGATTTGAGTGGCAAGGACGGCCGCGTACAATTCAAGGTGGGGTGTGGAATGTCCTGCCATGGTTGAAATCTTATCATTTCCTAATACATGAGAAATATGAATCTTGTCATCGTGGTCGAAAATTCAGAGATACGCTACGGTTCCGATAGCTTCAACAGAAGCATCAGAGAATATGTGTAGTTTCCTTCTGACCTCGCTGCGAGGATCGCCAGTGTACATGCGAGGAATACGAATGCCTTACATGGAAGCCTGAGCCGTAGTGCGTAGTTCACTGATAATCCGAATACTTTTGTCCCCAGCCTAACCATCCGGATAGCGAATTCCGGACTACAGGATTCCGTTTACATATTCTAAAAGTCAATCTCGATAAACACAAATATTTCCGAGACTATCCACGTCCGGAATATTGCGCGTATCCTTTGTTTGACGAAAACAAAATACACGTTTACATGGAGTTAACTAGTAACGATAATTGAAAGCGATACATTACAGTTGCTTTCAATTGTTATTTGAAATCGGTTGCATCTTACAAATGGAAACTAATCAATACTGATGTAGGGTAAACGTAGTTATGTTAGCGGTAGTTTTATTTTAGCGCTTTTCCAGATGTTTGAAGCTTTAATAAATGCATAGCGCTAAATATATGAAAGGACATTTCCGGTAATGAACTAACGAATCATAATGAGGAAAAATGGTATAAAGCCAGTACATTAATAATCCGACATAAAAGGCCAAAATAAATTCAAAGTAAAATCAAAATCATTTCTATGGAATATATATTCAGCCACTATAGGGCCTTCTTTAGTCCGAAATAACACTAACACAACGTGTTCGTCTACATGTTTGTTTACATCTATTGTGAACTAACGAATAGCGCTTATATATATTCGCATTAACAAACCATACGTTCTTCGCATTTGCGTTAAAATTGATAACGCTAAAATATGTACGTTTGCAGTATTAAAAAGAAGACTGTATATCCAAATAGTTTTCCATGTACGTAATGTTAAATATTCAGTTCATTTCATATTTGTCCACCTGTAAACAGAAAATGTTAAATATATTTACCATCGTGATTATCATTTACGTGGGCGATGATATCTTTGTTAAATTGCGCACCACGGATTGATCAGATAGACATGATTGTCTCCTCCTGGTAAAACAGACTGGAAACTACATATATTCCACCCACATAAATGTTAAATAATGTTGCTACGTAATTATCTAACCAACATGTACCAAACCTTTTAAGAAGTTATACTTTTGAAAATATTATTAAGTTTTGTGAGATTGTTAATATGCAGGCCTCTGGGGCCTTTTCCGTTCATGTCGATTAGAGTTACCCCTTGCCATGCTCTCTCTTAGTAGTCTAAAAAACAGTTTTACAGCCATGTGCACGCTGTTACAACGCATAGCTCCATGCAGTATGGGAGTACGCTCGTAGGGCCATTAAATACCTTTTTAAAAGGGCTTGGGGTAACGTTTTTTTCAGACATTTCATGTTTTCAATTTTTTCTACATGTACAATTAACTAATTTTATTTTTCCTGTCAATGGAATATTGACTTGTAATTATTTCATGTGTAACTGTTTATTAAAGCTTTGCCCAGTGTATATGTTGGTTGGTTGCTGTCATTTAAATAGCTATACATTTACATTGATATCGCACAAACGGTTTAATTATGTATGACTTACTATTCAACACAGTCATATTATAGACTCGTATGATGGGAAACGTTCCGGTTATTTGCCCTTGCTTATCTTAATGTATCCGTTTCTGCCTAACAATTTGTTAAAGGTTAATAACTCACGTCACAATATTACAAGTCAGGTGGGGATTCACTTAACAGACAGAAACCCGAACATGGAGGTTATTACTTATTTCGTGGTAGTGAAGTTCATTATTATGGTTTTATTTGTGGCAGAAATTCTTTCAGAAATTTGTGAATTTTTCGACGGTCGACATTACGTTAATGTGACAAATATGGCGGCGGTTTATTCGATGGGTTTTCAGCAGTGTAATCGCAAATGCCGCTTGTCCACTGGATGTCAAGGGGTAGTGTTTAGCCTAAGTAGTCTGACATGTTTTATTAGTGTGGTGCAGAGAACAAATTATCTAGCCGAAGGAAACGAAGAATTTATTGTAAAATCCAATATCACAATGACTGGATTAGGTCCTTGTACAAATTACAAATGTGACAAAGGTTACGTATGTGTTTCCTTGTCTAGCGGAATAGCTCACTGTGTTGGCCAATCTTGTGATCACCCGCCGGTGGTATCAAATTCAACTCGTTCAGTTGACAGTTTATTTGTAACATCAAAAGCTGACTACACATGTAACGAAGGGTATTTTGCTCTCGAGGGAACATCGACAACCAGTGTTTGTAAACCAAACTTACAATGGACAACACCAAGTTTGAGGTGTTTAGAAAATTACATTAACGATACCTCTGTCGGTATCGTATTTAGGCCGGTAGAATCGTCAATAATAGGGGATGAAGCGCTGGCTTATTGTCGATCTGAGGGCTCAGAACTTGTGAAGATAAACACCACACAGAGACTAAACATTGTCAACTCCGTTGTGAATACAGACATTAGGTATACCATTGATGGCAAGAAAGTTGGTGACAACTGGGTTTTCTCTGACGGAACTGACGCTGACGTCAGTTCTATAACTATTTTCAAAAATCATCAGGAATGTCTCGGTTTGGTAAACGGGATTATACGTTCTTCAGGTTGTAGGTTTAAGTGGCATGTGATTTGTGAACGGCGATAGAACGAGTCTGAATGTCCGGTAAACACCCGGTGCTCTATTTGTGTGCCATAATATAAAGTGTTGTAAAGGCCATATTACGACACCGAATGAATAAACCATCATGTGGGTATGGAGCCAACACCATGTAATAATACAGCATAATCATAAGTAATATGTCGTAAACGTAAAGACATATGTGTTAAAATGTATTTAATGAGATCATAAATATCAATGCCACATCTCTTCAAATTCTTTGTGTTTCATTTTGAAACACATTTAAGTATACTGTATTTTTTGAGAGATGTGAATGATGCTAGAACCTTTCACATTGAATTATGAAAATATGATTTCTTGTTTTGTTTTGTTTTACGATTTGCTTGGTACGGTATCAAATTAAAATCCTCTCTAGATTTTACCTGACACATGCCACTTACAGTGAACAGATGATGTATAACGATGTCGTGATCAAAAATCAATGACGATTGTATGACAAATATACCATTTTGTTCACTTTGTCTACATCATCTATTGATTTTAAATTCTCAAATTCAGAAGTATGAATAACATAATTCAGGTTTATGATTACATTTATTTGAAAGGAAAACAACGAGGAGCGATTACAGAGTTGTGGTTATCGATAATCAGCAATCAATGTCTAATGTTCACAATGCTATTATAGTCAAACATCATATTTCAGGGCGGAATTGGACACCGGCAGCTGTTTAGAAATTGCACATTTAAGAACTAGAAAAGTCTGTTATCATTATTGATCCGAGGAGAAGGAATGAAGACATCCACATATCGGACATATCACTGGAACTATCTCAGTGTCTCATTAATCTTTTAGGTAGCGGATCGGGTATATTCTATAAGTGTATGTGTGTGTTTCCGAGATGCGCTAATAATTCTCATAAGAACGTATGTAGTGAGGACACTTTGTGACTGATTGAACACATAACTATACAGTTTTTTTATTGTAAATAGTGATTCAAAATACATAACAATTTGTGATCATATATGTACCTACCAATTTAAAAATACTGTAATTCAGTGAAACTAATTGGGTCAAATAATGTAGGCGTTCAGTCACAATTGAAATCGCGATATGTTCAATGACGATGAAATCCGCCATTCAATATAAAAAATGCAGATTTACTACTATATCATTCATGTAACTCAAATTTTATGTAATTAAATATATATACATGTAATAATGGCATTTCAAAACAATACTATCGTTAATAATATTTCTTATACTATGTTGAGCATTCTGAAAATACGTCGTATTCAATATGCTTATCACCTTGTAAATAACCTCATATCTATGTCATATTCATGAAAAAATAGTAGATATAATTAAGATAAATATTTAACAAGACGCATTGCTTTTATTGCTGATTTGGGAATCATAATTCATTTGTTGATTTATTTATTATTTTCATTGATTAGCATCCGACCAACAGTGGAATATAATCAGCGCGTATTGGATTTGTATTTATTCTTAAAGCTGACAATGCAAGATAAAAATATACAAATGAGATTAAAGAAAAATAATGAAGTGTTTTTATTCATAATTCGTTTCTGAGACAGCCCCTTGCGTTTCTAAGGACGGGCAGAAGCCATTTTGTTTTAACTCTGCTTGGATACAATACGCCTACAGACCCCTATATAAAGCGCGTGAATCGACACACGTGCGCTCAGTCATGTATATATACACCTAGCAGTTGTCCACTCTGTATCCCATACTAATACATAAACAAACCCCTTACCTGTAAATATGTGTAGGGCTTGTTTTAGGTTCTTACTAGACATTTCCATTTTTGACGCACTTTATACACGTCCCGTCTGATGATAACAAAGGGTTCGTATATATAATCAATTTATCTGTGGATTATAAGCTTCTGTGGTAACGAACAACACTATCCCATGTTTTTATTTTCTAACGAATGAAATAGTACCTTATAATCCAAATATTATACACGGAACATTCTTCAATTGTTTATTACTAATTGACAAAACACGTGCTCTAATTTAAACAGTCGTCAAGTTTATCATATAACTACAGTAATTTATATTTTGGCGACAGATTTACTTGGCAATGTTTTGTTGAAAAAAAACTTGAGAAGACTTCTATTATGACACGATGACCTATAATTCTGACGTCACGTAGTGTCAAGTTCTGATTTTCTACTCTTGACATAATAAATGGGATAACACTAGTGGCGTGATAAAATACACATCAAAAGAATTAGGCAACACATATTTATTTAAGAATCAAATTACTGTCAAAACAATTTTAATTGTTTTGTTGACTCCTGGCGCTGGAGATATTGCACAAAAATATGTGTAGCGTAGATCATTTTTATTTTCATTTTATTAAATATTACGTATATGTCTCATATAGGGATTGGATTTCGCTTTTATGTTTACCATGCTTGTATTGAGCTATTCCTCTAAGAATATATATTCTAAGGGGCGCGTTAGCACCATAAAAGCATGTTTAACATAAAAGCGAAATCCAATCCCTATATTTAGACTCATGCGACTTTTTATTTATATTTCATGCAATAAAATCGTCATTTGAAAGTGACGTAATTATTCAATAAAAGTCGGTCAAAAGTGGGAGGAGCTTACTCAATTGAACAGCGAATAATGACTCTTAACGTAAAGAAGAATTATTCATCCGCGACGACAAAAAAGTTCAATATTTTAGTGTAAAATAAACATGACAAACAAAGTAACTTTCAGAGATAATTTTATTAAATCAGATCAGATATCTAAATATATATATGTTTTGCTTTAAGTTAATATACACGTATAGCGTAATAACATAAAGTATTTGTACTCGACCACATGTGTGAACTCGTTGACCGTTATTGTGCAGCGAGTCGAAGCTGACGCACGCTTGCGCACTGGAGTTTGCCGAAGTTGTCAAAGCACCGGTGTTCAAGTAGCTCGATGTGTTTGAGATTGTCGCCTGACTTGACGATATTACATCCTTGGGGTCCATGTGATTATATATCTACGGTAGATTCATCAGTAGATGGAACATCTTCACTTGTGTTCGATGGATACAATGTATTTGTGGTGACACGTTTTATGATACACATGATTAAATTCTCAAAGAACAAAGACAAGAGAATATGTTTATTGTTTATAACTGACCTCTGTCAGAGGGCCTCACAACCGTCCACCCCCAAAGATAGATACAGAGGTAATGTTTACTTTTGACATCTATCATTTTCAACTAAAATGAAAGCAGTGCACGTCGGAATATTTTTTCCTGTTTCTTTATACAATTGTTAATTCTAAACAATGTTTGTATAATATGTTAATATAAAACATATATGTATTGTTTACATTTTTCCAATATACTATGAAAAACAACAATATACACGTAATGTTGTGTCAAAATGTAAACAAAGCCATGTGTTTCTTTTTTTAAAAAGTAGCCCCTTTACGTTGCATAGAACATCTTCATACGCAAGTTCAAAGTTCAATATTACCATGCAGTTATGGTAAACAAACTCGGCTAGTATTTGCGTATAGTGACCAAGCTTAGCAAGTGTAATTATATACATATGTATATATGTATTCCCTACATATATTCAAACGTCATTTTCCATTTCCAGGCGATAGTCGAACGGTCCTAATTGGGCAAGATAAACCTCTGAAGGACGTGGTGAAAAGCGCTGAAACTTCCAAGGAAGAAGGATCAACGTGTGAAAACCGGCCATCATTTTGATAATCCAGTACATTCAATGTATATATGGCATATCCGTGAACCTATGAACCATATAGCCGGATACATATTGCATCGTTTTATGGGAGATGAACCAGTTAACTGCCGTTAATAAGAGCGAAGCTCTTTTCCGGTAACGTACATATTGAGATCAATAACCTGCATGCATTTTTGTCGTACTTTCAATTTTACCTGTTCCGGTTGTGCGTTGTTCCGGTACTGCTCTTCCCAGTAAATATATATTTAACTAATGCAAATGCACAACAGGAGTAATAAAACATTTTTTTTATTATTTGTCAAATAATAATAATAATACTTTGAAAATTAAAAACTATGGAATGCAGTCAAAATATTCACCAAGCGGAGATGAGCAGAAAGAACCATGACTTCACATCACGTCAACAAATGGTCCGAAATCATAGGATTCGCATACGCGGCACTCCAGAATCCAGGCCCAGCGTGGACACAGAGAAATTCGAATCTTTGAGTCCATTTCTTTGAGTTTATGCTAGACAATTATTATTTCATACACATTTATAGTTTAAAGTGCGTTCTTTAATTTCTAAATTATGTCTTCTACGTGAAATAGAAAATAAAAAACAAGTAGAAATTCGCTCTTACCATGTCGTTAGTGGATTATATCATGATAGACAGGAAAGACTGACCTGGTAAGTAAATGTAGAGTTTCGGGCGACAGTTTCCTTGATGTATCTAATCAAAGAGCTATATTCTGCGTTATACATGTACCTGTTCTGCAAAGGGTCTTGAAAGAACGTCTTTCAAGTGGATCACATCTGGTGATAAAATAACGTCGATATTTATCGCAGTAATGTTAAACGTTTATTGCATGATCTTGTTTACTGGGACGTGAAATTGTGACAGGTGATGACATTGAAACTTTTACATCTGATCTTATTTGTATAATAAAAAAAACCTCTCTTACTTCTAGTAATAGAAAATGCTGGATTAATATTTTTGAAGCACAACACTTCCCAATAGCATATGTATCTGATTTAGGAACTGATTTTATCAAAAACCATAAAACAAATAATACATTTTGGATGCATGTTTTCCAGGCATGGGTTAGGGTATCTGAAGCAGTACAGGTGAGAACTTCTTCAGAATTTTTAAGACTTCCTTTATGGTACAACCCTATTTTTTGCATTGATGATAAATCCTTTTTTAACAAAAAATGGTTTGATAAGGGTGTTCGAAATATTTGTGATTTATTAGACCAAGAGAATAATTTTCTTTCTTTTAATGATTTCAAACAAAGATTCGGTATAGAATCAGAAAATTTTTTGCTTTATCGAAGTATATGCAGTTGTATCAAGAAAATATGTAAGAATCTAAATTTAAACCTTAGTATGTTAAATAAACTATATAGACCATTCATACCTAGCCATATTCATATTTTATTTAAAGGTATTAAGGGATGTAAAGACATGTATCTTTGTTTAATTGAAAAAAAAATAAAGTTTTGATAACATCAGAGCAGAAATGGAAGCAACAAGCTGTCTTTAGAAACATACAAATATAAAAATATAAAATAGAAAATAGAAAAACAAATATAAAATACCTTTTCTAATTACCAAAGATACATCAATACAATGGTTCCAGTATAGATTACAGCACCGTATACCCCCTTTGAATAATTACTTAAAAATTATAAATATTTCTGAAAATAATATATGTAATATCTGTAATACAGAAGTTGAAACCATAGAACATGTTTTTTGGTATTGTCAAAAATCTTTTGAAATATGGCAAGGTATGAAAAGAAAAATATATGAAAAAACTAATAATGTGGTGGAATTTAAATTAGAAACAATACTGTTTGGTGAGACTGAATTTTTTTCAATACCTCTCAATTTTATTATTCTTTATATGAAATTTTATATTTTTTCTGTATCAAGAAAAAAACAAGACATAAATATGCAAGGTTTGGATGAGTTTTTGTTAACAAAATATGATGTTGAAAAAAGCTGTCAATTAAAAATGGATGTATTGAGAAATTTGATCAAATATGGATCAATTGAAAATATATTTTTGAATAGTTCTTGAAATATGCCAATCTATGTTTGTATGATGTTTTTACGTTGTAGTACTTAAATATGTATGATTTGAATCTTTTTTGGTTTGTTTGTGTATTGTCTATTATTCTTTATGTGTGTGTGTGTGTGTGTGTGTGTCTATTTGTGCTAGTTTTTGTTTGTTTATACAAATATTTTATTCACTCCACTACAAACATTAAACCAAAACAATTAAATTCCAAATCTTAATGTGAACAGAATACTCATTACACAAGTAATTTTCTTAAAAAAGTTTTTCCTTTTTTCCCTTTAACTATTTTAAAGATGCTCCACCGCTGACAAATGGTATTTTTTCACTATTAAAAACAGCAGCAGACGATTTAGTATTTTTCTTCAGTTACAAAAGTTACTTACTTTATACCATTACCACCATTGAAAAGTTTGAGCTTCTAATTTTACTTCAAGTTAAAAATATGAAAAATAATTAATTGCATCCCGAAAAAAATCCGTACCACTATATCCTATATGAAATGAACTACTGAATGAGCATGTACCAAAGGCAAAATAAATTATTTTATATTATTTTTTGTGTTAATTAGACTATTATATACACGATTAAACACCAATTATTGTTCAAATGGTCGATATCATTTTTGGTCTGTCGGCGGTGGAGCATCTTTAACTATAATGGATCTAAAAAAAATATATTTATTGTTTAAATTGATGCATGCAGTGCGAGACCCCTCCTGTGCGAGGACATTATTGTTCGGGGAGTTGACCCCAGGGCACCCCAACCCTGGCAGCTCTCACCAAATTACCGATGTGTATATACATTTGTTGCAATGCCACAAATGTATATACACATCATACACAGCTGGAGGAATAAAATATTTGTACTGTAAAAAAAAAAAAAAAAAAGGTTATTTGCTTGTGTATCTCGGGAGCTGTTCAATGTGAGTTTGAAAAAAGGTATCATAAGTACGCTTATAAGGGCAGCAATAAACCTAAGAATGATCCAAACAGTTATCGAGCGATATCTTTACATCCTGTCACTCTAAAAGTCTATGAAAAAACTTCTTCTTAAGAAACTTGAGTCCACTAAACTGTTTGTCGTTAATCGGCTACAAGATGGCTTTCAGCCTCATATTAGCAGCTCGTTGACCTCATTTTTGATACATGAAGCTCTATCACACTTCCGTGCAGTTTATTTGGCTCAAAGTTATGGTTTTCATTAAGTTCCATAGATTGGTCACGGCTTGAAATAATTCAACATTTTTGTGCCAAAGTCATTCAGGGGTTTCTTTTAAGAACAAGATCGAACATGACACTTGGTATGTTAGGCCTTATTTCTTTGAAGGCAAAAATCGAATAGTCTAAAGTTCATATTTTTGGTTACTTGTGTCGTCGGAGATCTTCAGCTGCTGTGAAACAGCTATTTCTGTTAAGGTTATACCAGAAACACCTCGGTGTTTATAAAAGTACTAAAGGTGTCATTAACTAGATCTGGGTTCTCATTTTTAATACTAGAAGAAGACCTGAACATGTTTCTGGAAGACGGTTTATTCCCTTCCAAACAGTCTTTGAAATTATTTGTTAAAATGTGATTTATTGGAAAGAACAATCTGAATTGCATGTGCGCCTTAGCAATTGTAATGATTTTAGTCGATTTAAATGTTTGCATGGATCACTTCATCCATCGTCTCTTTGTTCTTTTTGGAAACACTTATCAAATATGTGGTTGCTAAGCCCACGTTGTGAGCTGTTATGTGCGAAATGTAGTGTGATATCTCATGATGCTTTAGCCCATTGCTTACTTAATTGTAGACATCAAGATCTATTTGATCTGCGTGATGAATTCTTCACAAATATTGTCAACAATTATCCAGTTTAGTTATACGTAAAATCAGACGATTTAGATAGACACGAATTTATTTGTGTTCTATTATGGTACATCCCTGATTATATACAGGAATTGGATGATGGGTATTCTACAAGATTCGCTTACGTTTGTTGTTGCTTTTCTGTGAAAGATGCTGAATTCGCGTTTCAGTAAATATGTGTACATTTTTACATTTATATCATATAAAGTGATTGAATTTAATCATTTTTCCTTATAGATGTATTGAATCTTTTTCCCTTTAATATGTATATTTTTCTCTCGATTTTCTTATAATAATGTACTGATTTAGTACGTCAACTATGTGTAATTTATGTAATCGCTTCCGTATAAACTCTTTATTTATGAAGTAATCGCTTCCGTATAAACTCTTTATTTATGAAGGAATAAAGTCAAAGAAGAATCTGGTGAAAAGCGCTGAAACTTCCCAGGAAAAAGGATCAACGTGTGAAAACCGGCCATCATTTTAATATCCCAGTACATTCAAGGTATGTATGGCTTATTCATGAACCGATAAACCATACAATCGGATGATTGACTCAGATAATGGTTTTGCTTCCACACTTGGTATTCCTAATTATACCGAATTTTAACAAGAATACGCATAGACGTGTCACGTAATATTTAACATAATGTTAGACTTGACTGTGTAACCAATCAATAGTTAACACTATAGTGACGAAACACTGAGATGGGTTATAGTTGGTCCTAAAAGGGATAAACAAGATGAATAACACGCAATTCACTTTTTCATATACTGTATACGTAACTTGCGTAATACATGGCTTGCGCATGAACCATATCGTCGTATGATGTACTCGTAAGGCGAGAAACTTCCCGGTGTTATACCCCTGATAAACTTATTTTCACATAATATCAACAATGACACACATATCAATTATTTTGGCAGGAAACCATTTTAAGTTAGTAGAATATGTACAGCATTGATTGTTACCAAAACTGTGTGGTTAAAATCGGTCGTTATTGTGCAATTAACATTATATGCACCGTAATGAAGAAAAACAGTTTAATTATGTATGACTTCTTCATGATCTGTAGCGTTATTGATGGATATGGACGATCGGAGAAGTTGTTCTTTTGCAGGATTAATATTCATGATTCCTGCCTAGCGATTGGCTGATGGCTAATTGATTAGGGTGACGGATGTTTCAAGTCAGATGGTGATTCACTGAACGGGCAGAAAACCCAACATGGAGGTCATTCCTTTTTTCGTGATAGGGAAATTCATTATTGTGGTTTTACTTGTGGCAGAAATTCTTTCAGAAATTTGTGAAATATTCGATGATCGATATTCCGTGAATGTGACAAATATGGCGTCGTTTTATTCAATAGGTCTTCAACAGTGTTATCGGAAATGTCTCATGTCTTCTTTGTGTCAAGTGGTAGTATTTAGCCAAAGTAATCTGACATGTTTTATTAGTGTGATGAACAGAACAAATTATCTAGCCGAAGGAAACGAAGAATTTATTGTTAAATCAAATATCACAATGACTGGATTAGGTCCTTGTACAAATCAACAATGTGACAAAGGTTACGTATGTGTTTCCTTGTCTAGCGGAATAGCTCACTGCATTCGTCAATATTGTGATCAACCGCCGGTGGTATCAGATTCAACTCGTTCATTTGATAGTTTACTAGTAACATCAAAAGCTGAGTACACATGTAACGAAGGGTATTTTGCTCTCGAAGGAACATCGACAACCAGTGTTTGTAAACCAAACCTACAATGGACAATACCAAGTTTGAGGTGTTTAGAAAATTACATTAACGATACCTCTGTCGGTATCGTATTTAGGCCGGTAGAATCGTCAATAATAGGGGATGAAGCGCAGGCTTATTGTCGATCTGAGGGCTCAGAACTTGTGAAGATAAACACCACACAGAGACTAAACAGTGTTCTCTCAGTCGTGAATACAGACATTAGGTATACCATTGATGGCAAGAAAGTTGGCAACAACTGGGTCTTCTCTGACGGAACCTACGCAAATATAAATTATATAACTATATTCAAAAGTTCCCAGGAATGTCTCGGTTTGGTAAACGGGATTATAAGTGGCATGTGATTTGTGAACGGCGATAGAACGAGTCTGAATGTCCGGTAAACACCCGGTGCTCTATTTGTGTGCCATAATATAAAGTGTTGTAAAGGCCATATTACGACACCGAATGAATAAACCATCATGTGGGTGTGGAGCCAACACCATGTGGGTATGGAGCCAACACCATGCAATATATCATATATGTAAAGACATCTATGTTGAAATGTTGTATTTAATGAGATTATAAATATCGATGTCATCTCTCTGCAAATTGTTTGTGATTCATTTTGAAACACATTTAAGTATACTGTATTTTTTGTGAGATGTGAATGATGCTAGTAACTTTCACATTAAATTCTGAAAATATGATTTCTTGTTTTGTTTTGTTTTACGATTTGCTTGGTACGGTATCAAATTAAAATCCTCTCTAGATTGTACCTGACACATGCCACTTACAGTGAACAGATGATGTATAACGATGTCGTGATCAAAAATCAATGACGATTGTATGACAAATATACCATTTTGTTCACTTTGTCTACATCATCTATTGATTTTAAATTCTCAAATTCAGAAGTATGAATAACATAATTCAGGTTTATGATTACATTTATTTGAAAGGAAAACAACGAGGAGCGATTACAGAGTTGTGGTTATCGATAATCAGCAATCAATGTCTAATGTTCACAATGCTATTATAGTCAAACATCATATTTCAGGGCGGAATTGGACACCGGCAGCTGTTTAGAAATTGCACATTTAAGAACTAGAAAAGTCTGTTATCATTATTGATCCGAGGAGAAGGAATGAAGACATCAACATATCGGACATATCACTGGAACTATCTCAGTGTCTCATTAATCTTTTAGGTAGCGGATCGGGTATATTCTATAAGTGTATGTGTGTGTTTCCGAGATGCGCTAATAATTCTCATAAGAACGTATGTAGTGAGGACACTTTGTGACTGATTGAACACATAACTATACAGTTTTTTTATTGTAAATAGTGATTCAAAATACATAACAATTTGTGATCATATATGTACCTACCAATTTAAAAATACTGTAATTCAGTGAAACTAATTGGGTCAAATAATGTAGGCGTTCAGTCACAATTGAAATCGCGATATGTTCAATGACGATGAAATCCGCCATTCAATACATGTATATCATTCATGTAACTTAAATCTAATGTCATTAAATTTATTGAAAAAAATACATGCAATCATGACATTTCAAAACAATACTATCGTTAATAATATTTCTTATACTATGTTGAGCATTCTGAAAATACGTCGTATTCAATATGCTTATCACCTTGTAAATAACCTCATATCTATGTCATATTCATGAAAAAATAGTAGATATAATTAAGATAAATATTTAACAAGACGCATTGCTTTTATTGCTGATTTGGGAATCATAATTCATTTGTTGATTTATTTATTATTTTCATTGATTAGCATCCGACCAACAGTGGAATATAATCAGCGCGTATTGGATTTGTATTTATTCTTAAAGCTGACAATGCAAGATAAAAATATACAAATGAGATTAAAGAAAAATAATGAAGTGTTTTTATTCATAATTCGTTTCTGAGACAGCCCCTTGCGTTTCTAAGGACGGGCAGAAGCCATTTTGTTTTAACTCTGCTTGGATACAATACGCCTACAGACCCCTATATAAAGCGCGTGAATCGACACACGTGCGCTCAGTCATGTATATATACACCTAGCAGTTGTCCACTCTGTATCCCATACTAATACATAAACAAACCCCTTACCTGTAAATATGTGTAGGGCTTGTTTTAGGTTCTTACTAGACATTTCCATTTTTGAGCGAGGACGCACTTTATACACGTCCCGTCTGACGATAACAAAGGGTTCGTATATAT
The DNA here is from genome assembly GCF_041381155.1 of Argopecten irradians. Lineage (NCBI taxonomy): Eukaryota > Metazoa > Mollusca > Bivalvia > Pectinida > Pectinidae > Argopecten > Argopecten irradians. The sequence continues at coordinate 23,086,135 of NC_091146.1, forward strand.
AATCAATTTATCTGTGGATTATAAGCTTCTGTGGTAACGAACAACACTATCCCATGTTTTTATTTTCTAACGAATGAAATAGTACCTTATAATCCAAATATTATACACGGAACATTCTTCAATTGTTTATTACTAATTGACAAAACACGTGCTCTAATTTAAACAGTCGTCAAGTTTATCATATAACTACAGTAATTTATATTTTGGCGACAGATTTACTTGGCAATGTTTTGTTGAAAAAAACTTGAGAAGACTTCTATTATGACACGATGTCCTATAATTCTGACGTCACGTAGTGTCAAGTTCTGATTTTCTACTCTTGACATAATAAATGGGATAACACTAGTGGCGTGATAAAATACACATCAAAAGAATTAGGCAATACATATTTATTTAAGGATCAAATTACTGTCAAAACAATTTTAATTGTTTTGTTGACTCCTGGCGCTGCGCTGGAGATATTGCACAAAAATATGTGTAGCGTAGATCATTTTTATTTTCATTTTATTAAATATTACGTATATGTCTCATATAGGGATTGGATTTCGCTTTTATGTTTACCATGCTTGTATTGAGCTATTCCTCTAAGAATATATATTCTAAGGGGCGCGTTAGCACCATAAAAGCATGTTTAACATAAAAGCGAAATCCAATCCCTATATTTAGACTCATGCGACTTTTTATTTATATTTCATGCAATAAAATCGTCATTTGAAAGTGACGTAATTATTCAATAAAAGTCGGTAAAAAGTGGGAGGAGCTTACTCAATTGAACAGCGAATAATGACTCTTAACGTAAAGAAGAATTATTCATCCGCGACGACAAAAAAGTTCAATATTTTAGTGTAAAATAAACATGACAAACAAAGTAACTTTCAGAGATAATTTTATTAAATCAGATCAGATATCTAAATATATATATGTTTTGCTTTAAGTTAATATACACGTATAGCGTAATAACATAAAGTATTTGTACTCGACCACATGTGTGAATTCGTTGACCGTTATTGTGCAGCGAGTCGAAGCTGACGCACGCTTGCGCACTGGAGTTTGCCGAAGTTGTCAAAGCACCGGTGTTCAAGTAGCTCGATGTGTTTGAGATTGTCGTCTGACTTGACGATATTACATCCTTGGGGGTCATGTGATTATATATTTACGGTAGATTCATCAGTAGATGGAACATCTTCACTTGTGTTCGATGGATACAATGTATTTGTGGTGACGCGTAATTGTCAAGGTACACGTTTTATGATACACATTATTAAATTCTCAAAGAACAAAGACAAGAGAATATGTTTATTGTTTATAACTGACCTCTGTCAGAGGGCCTCACGACCGTCCACCCCCAAAGATAAATACAGAGGTAATGTTTACTTTTGACATCTATCATTTTCAACTAAAATGAAAGCAGTGCACGTCGGAATATTTTTTCCTGATTCTTTATACAATTGTTAATTCTAAACATTGTTTGTAATATATGTTAATATAAAACATATATGTATTGTTTACATTTTTCCAATATACTATGAAAAACAACAATATACACGTAATGTTGTGTCAAAATGTAAACAAAGCCATGTGTTTCTTTTTTTAAAAAGTAGCCCCTTTACGTTGCATAGAACATCTTCATACGCAAGTTCAAAGTTCGATATTACCATGCAGTTATGGTAAACAAACTCGGCTAGTATTTGCGTATAGTGACCAAGCTTAGCAAGTGTAATTATATACATATGTATATATGTATTCCCTACATATATTCAAACGTCATTTTCCATTTCCAGGCGATAGTCGAACGGTCCTAATTGGGCAAGATAAACCTCTGAAGGACGTGGTGAAAAGCGCTGAAACTTCCAAGGAAGAAGGATCAACGTGTGAAAACCGGCCATCATTTTAATATCCCAGTACATTCAAGGTATGTATGGCATATCCGTGAACCTATGAACCATATAGCCGGATACATATTGCATCGTTTTATGGGAGATGAACCAGTTAACTGCCGTTAATAAGAGCGAAGCTCTTTTCCGGTAACGTACATATTGAGATCAATAACCTGCATGCATTTTTGTCGTACTTTCAATTTTACCTGTTCCGGTTGTGCGTTGTTCCGGTACTGCTCTTCCCAGTAAATATATATTTAACTAATGCAAATGCACAACAGGAGTAATTAAACATTTTTTATTATTTTTTAAATAATAATAATAATACTTTGAAAATTAAAAACTATGGAATGCAGTCAAAATATTCACCAAGCGGAGATGAGCAGAAAGAACCATGACTTCACATCACGTCAACAAATGGTCCGAAATCATAGGATTCGCATACGCGGCACTCCAGAATCCAGGCCCAGCGTGGACACAGAGAAATTCGAATCTTTGAGTCCATTTCTTTGAGTTTATGCTAGACAATTATTATTTCATACCCAATTATAGTTTAAAGTGCGTTCTTTAATTTCTAAATTATGTCTTCTACGTGAAATAGTTAACGTAAATTGTTAATCACTCCACTACAAACATTAAACCAAAACAATTAAATTCCAAATCTTAATGTGAACAGAATACTCAATACACAAGTAATTTTCTTAAAAAGTTTTTCCTTTTTTCCCTTTAACTATAATGGATCTAAAAAATTATATTTATTGTTTAAATTGATGCATGCAGTGCGAGAGCCCTCCTGTGCGAGGACATTATTGTTCGGGGAGTTGACCCCAGGGCACCCCAACCCTGGCAGCTCTCACCAAATTACCGATGTGTATATACATTTGTTGCAATGCCACAAATGTATATACACATCATACACAGTACTGTAAAAAAAAATGCTTGTGTATCTCGGGAGCTGTTCAATGTGAGTTTGAAAAAAGGTATCATAAGTACGCTTATAAGGGCAGCAATAAACCTAAGAATGATCCAAACAGTTATCGAGCGATATCTTTACTTCCTGTCACTCTAAAAGTCTATGAAAAAACTTCTTCTTAAGAAACTTGAGTCCACTAAACTGTTTGTCGTTAATCGGCTACAAGATGGCTTTCAGCCTCATATTAGCAGCTCTTTGACCTCATTTTTGGTACATGAAGCTCTATCACACTTCCGTGCAGTTTATTTGGCTCAAAGTTATGGTTTTCATTAATCGATAGATTGGTCGCGGCTTGAAATAATTCGTCATTTTTGTGCCAAAGTCACTCAGGGGTTTCTTTTAAGAACAAGATCGAACATGGCACTTGGTATGTTAGGCCTTATTTCTTTGAAGGCAAAAATCGAATAGTCTAAAGTTCATATTTTTGGTTACTTGTGTCGTCGGAGATCTTCAGCTGCTGTGAAACAGCTATTTCTGTTAAGGTTATACCAGAAACACCTCGGTGTTTATAAAAGTACTAAAGGTGTCATTAACGAGATCTGGGTTCTCATTTTTAATACTAGAAGAAGACCTGAACATGTTTCTGGAAGACGGTTTCTTCCCTTCCAAACAGTCTTGGAAATAGTTTGTTAAAGATGTGATTTATTGGAAAGAACAATCTGAATTGCATGTGCGCCTTAGCAATTGTGATGATTTTAGTCGATTTAAATGTTTGCATGGATCACTTCATCCATCGTCTCTTTGTTCTTTTTGGAAACACTTATCAAATATATGGCTGCTAAGCCCACGTTGTGAACTGTTATGTGCGAAATGTAGTGTGATATCTCATGATGCTTTAGCCCATTGCTTACTTAATTGTAGACATCAAGATCTATTTGATCTGCGTGATGAATTCTTCACAAATATTGTCAACAATTATCCAGTTTAGTTATACGTAAAATCAGACGATTTAGATAGACACGAATTTATTTGTGTTCTATTATGGTACATCCCTGATTATATACAGGAATTGGATGATGGGTAATTTACAAGATTCGCTTACGTTTGTTGTTGCTTTTCTGTGAAAGATGCTGAATTCGCGTTTCAGTAAATATGTGTACATTTTTACATTTATATCATATAAAGTGATTGAATTTAATCATTTTTCCTTATAGATGTATTGGATCTTTTTCCCTTTAATATGTATATTTTTCTCTCGATTTTCTTATAATAATGTACTGATTTAGTACGTCAACTATGTGTAATTTATGTAATCGCTTCCATATTTCTTTTTGTAATTCTTAGTCTTAAAGTTTTGTATAAACTCTTTATTTATGAAGGAATAAAGTCAAAGAAGAATCTGGTGAAAAGCGCTGAAACTTCCCAGGAAAAAGGATCAACGTGTGAAAACCGGCCATCATTTTAATATCCCAGTACATTCAAGGTATGTATGGCTTATTCATGAACCGATAAACCATACAATCGGATGATTGACTCAGATAATGGTTTTGCTTCCACACTTGGTATTCCTAATTATACCGAATTTTAACAAGAATACGCATAGACGTGTCACGAGAATGTTTATTTAACATAATGTTAGACTTAATTGCGTGACCAATCAATAGTTAACACTATAGTGACGAAACACTGAGATGGGTTATAGTTGGTCCTAAAAGGGCTAAACAAGATGAATAACACGCAATTCACTTTTTCATATACTGTATATATACGTAACTTGCGTAATACATGGCTTGCGCATGAACCATATCGTCGTATGATGTACTCGTAAGGCGAGAAACTTCCCGGTGTTATACCCCTGATAAACTTATTTTCACATAATATCAACAATGACACACATATCAATTATTTTGGCAGGAAACCATTTTAAGTTAGTAGAATATGTACAGCATTGATTGTTACCAAAACTGTGTGGTTAAAATCGGTCGTTATCGTGCTTAATAAGGGCAATTAACATTATATGCACCGTAATGAAGAAAAACAGTTTAATTATGTATGACTTCTTCATGATCTGTAGCGTTATTGATGGATATGGACGATCGGAGAAGTTGTTCTTTTGCAGGATTAATATTCATGATTCCTGCCTAGCGATTGGCTGATGGCTAATTGATTAGGGTGACGGATGTTTCAAGTCAGATGGTGATTCACTGAACGGGCAGAAAACCCAACATGGAGGTCATTCCTTATTTCGTGATAGTGAAATTCATTATTGTGGTTTTACTTGTGGCAGAAATTCTTTCAGAAATTTGTGAAATGTTCGATGATCGATATTCCGTGAATGTGACACGTATGGCGTCGTTTTATTCAATAGGTCTTCAACAGTGTTATCGGAAATGCCTCCTGTCCGCTGGATGTCAAGGGGTAGTTTTTAGTCTGAGTAGTCTGACATGTCATATTAGTGTGATGAACAGAACAAATTATCTAGCCGAAGGAAATAAAGATTTTATTGTTAAATCCAATATTACAATGACTGGATTAGGTCCTTGTACAAATCACCAATGTGACAAAGGTTGCGGATGTGTTACAATGTCTAACGGAATAGCACAATGTATTGGTCAATATTGTGGTGAACCGCCGGTGGTTCCAAATTCAACTCGGTCATTTGACAGTTTATTTGTAACATCAAAAGCTAAATACATCTGTAATGAAGGGTATTTTGCTCTCGAAGGAACATCGGCAACCAGTGTCTGCAAACCAAACCTACAATGGACAACACCAAGATTGAGGTGTGTTGAAAATTACATTAACGATTCCTCTGCCGGTATTGTATTTAAACCGGTAGAATCGTCAATAATAGTGGATGAAGCGCCTGGCTTATTGTCGATCTGAGGGCTCAGAACTTGTGAAGATAAACACCACACAGAGACTAAACAGTGTTCTCTCAGTCGTGAATTCAGACATAAGGTATACCATTGATGGCAAGAAAGTTGGCAACAACTGGGTCTTCTCTGACGGAACCTACGCTGATGTCAATTCTTTAACTGTAACCCACAGTCACCATACATGTCTTAGCTTGTTATCCGGGATTATACGTTCAGCTGGTTGTGAGATGAGGTGGTCTGTGATCTGTGAACGGCGATAAAACGAGTTTGAATGTCCGGCAAACACTCGTTGTTCTATTTGTGTGCATTAATCTAAAGTGTTGTAAAGGCCATACTGAGTTACAGAACGAATAAATAATGTGGATATTGAGCAAACACCGCGTAATAATGCAGTCAGTAAGAGAAACTAGAGGTATACACAGACTATACCATATATCCATCAACAATCAAATCAACTTGTACTCTTTCTTCCCTCGCTCTATCGTCGAAAAGGAATGTATTTATAGCGTAGTCGTCTATATTATGTAGACAAACTTATTAACAAGCGAAGTATCCATGCTGGATTTTTTTTCAAAGTAGTACGAGCGACTAAACATTGTCAGTCATGCGGAACTGGTGAAGATAAATACCACAGAAGGACTCGAAAGTGTGAACTCGGTTTTAAACCAAAAGAAAGTCGATTGTCGGAAAACTGGGTCTTATCTGATGGAACAACAATGGACACATCATTGTCATGATTGTGAAATCGAGGACTATACGTTCTTGGAATTGCGACTTTAATTACATGTATCTCATTATCTGTGAAAGACGTTAAGACATGGTTATGGACTTGTATTGATTACGGTATAGCGAAATAAAGCGTTTATATCAGGAATACACGTTTCCCTCAAGAATTGCCAATCATAAGAAATTTGGATACATTTATCCTACGTCAACATTTATTTTGTTTACTTCACTGCATTCTCGCGTTGGTTTTCATTGTAATCACAAATCAAGGATTTGAGTAGTGGACATTTCGTCACATATTTATCTCATACATTAAAACACAGCACAAACATTATAAAGATTGAAAATAAATTCTGTGAGGCTAGTTTTTAAATATAACTCAGAAGGATTTCATTCAACATTTCGCGTTATGTAAAATTTCATCTTTGAAACCATTGTTCCAATTTACTTTTATTACATAAAGATGATCATTTCTGTATTTCCATCTATTTATATCGTCTTTGTGCCGTATTCTTCTTATATATTATTCCAATTAATTTTCTCATATTTCTTTTATACGTTTAAAGTTGTATGATCTATCGATTTCGCTTTTTTTGCCAAAGTGAAAACTGTTTAAGTGTTTTACACATTTTTCTCCGTCTGTCTGAGGTTTAAATTTTCTTTGCTAATTTTACCAGTAGCACGCGTTCAAATGTCACAAGCATGTTACCTAACTTTTTTTAACAGAGTGTTAAACTTGACAATGTTACAAAACACTAATTGAGATGGCTATAATCGGTCCCAAACGGGCTAAACAAGACAACTACATTGTAACACGCAGTTCACTTTTTTCATATGCTGTATACGTAAATTTAATAATGCATGGCTTATTCGTGAACCATATAGTCGTATGATGTTCTCGTATGGCGAAAAATCTTCCTGTTCTATACCCTTAATAAACTTATTTTCAACTTCAAATGTATTATCAACAATGAAACACATACATTCTTTTTATGCAGACAATTATTTTTTTTTTTTTAAGTTAATTTAATTTTTAACTAATTTAATATGTTCAACATTGATTATATTGCCAAACTGAGTTACGTTAAAATCAGTCGTTTACGTTCTAAATAAGGGGAATAATTATTTTATGTACCTACTTGAATGCTATGGAAATATCGATTTGAAGCAAAATGAAGACAAACAGTTTAATTATGTATGGCTTAATCATGACCCGTAGCGTTATAATGGATTTGGACGATCGGATTAGTTTCTCTTTTGCAAGATTAATATTTCTAATTTCCTGCCTAGCGATTGGCTGATGGCTAAATGATCACATGAGGTTGACGGATATTACAAGCCAGATAGTGATTCACTGAACAGGCAGACAACCGAACAAAACTTTAGTAAAATGGGGTAAAATATTTCATTTTATTAATATATTTAAAGTTAATAGTCGGACAAAGAAAACCAGTCTAAATGCGTTCATTGGCCTTCAAAAAATTCTCACATATTAATACGACGGTTAAATTCTGCTTACGTTTCCCAGTTCTGACCATTGGAATAAAGAAAAGTTGAAAGCGAGGCTGCGTGGAAATGTAACCACGGACATAGTCAGCTGGGAGGACGTTTTAGGACTCCTATACTGTAAATTAATTTCTACGTACGCAGACAGATTTTGATGAGAAAGTTTATTTTTCTATTCCATAAGAAATTATACTGTATACATTCACAACATTTTTACCGACTTTAGCCATCCTTGCCCGACTGTTCACTTTAAATACATGTATGTTAGAATATTGTTATAATGAGGTTATAAGTCCCTATTTCAGCTGTCTTCAATTGGTGGTGGTATATGATGTATACAATATATTGACGTTCATACATTTTACATCATACTTACGCGCCCCATAGAATATATTCTTAGCGGAATTGCTCCATACAAGCATGGTTAACTTAAAAGCGAAATCCAATCCCTATATGACACGTATGAAGATTTAGATCAATACAATATGTTTGGCAGAACTGTGTACTTAGCATAAATTGCTTTATAGGGATTGAATTTATTTTCTTATTTCCATAGCGGTTATGAATAGCAGAAGCTATCTACATTTCCAGTGGAACACGTTAGCATTAGAAAAAAATATGAAAATAATTGAAAGGTTATTATATTATATTTAAATTATGACACCCATATACAACGAGAAACGAGATTGATGGAACAGCTGGATGACAAAGTCGTTCCACAACGTCGCGTTTTCAAGCTTCTGCCTTCCGGTCGACTTTTGTTTTGCAAATGACAAGCGATAAACAAGAAAAATAGTTAAAATAAGATTTGATTGACTTATTACAGTAAACCTTAGTTGATTTTATATCAAGAAACAACACATTAAAGATTATACATTAAAATATTGTGGGGGGACTATTTTTATAATTGATATAAACTGGCGTGATGTTTGAAATCTGCTGACCGATTCACGAGAATCGTTTTATTTATAATGTTTTCATAGGCAAATGTTTGTTTTTGTTAGTTGGTTGATTTATATAGTGATGAAACACTCAGATTGTAAATATAAATTATTGTTTGTTTTCTCTACCTTTGTAGGTATGCAATGTATGTAATATACTTTTTAAAAAAATCAAGTGTTATATACGAACCGGTTTTAATTGAAGGTCATTTACGGGGACTGTCTTGGATTAAGGCGAATTAGGTTTGCTTCATTTTCTCTCTCCGATTGCATAAATCGATTCTGCATACTTTTCACATGAAACTTAGACTTACAGCCTATAAAAGACAGAGGTTCTCGATTTTGAAATCAGTTTCACTTTATGACACTATACGGATGAGTTATGCCACATCTAAATGAGGCCCACCGGAACAATGCCATCGGTCTGTTAAAAGTAGCCAAATCGCAGACAGCAGTAGCCACGACCTTCAATGTGTCTCAGAGTACCATCTTTCGCCTTCGGGATAGGTATCGACAGCATCGATCAACCCATGACCAGACCAAGGATGACAACAGCAGCTTAGGATCGCTACATCAAAGTTCTAAAATCGGAATAGTTTCACTTTTCTCTTCAGAGTTAATTTACGCGATCAAGAAACAATTATATTAATGTATTTGCGTGTTTCTCAGCTTTGCAAACTTTGATAGCGTATACATTAGCATATTCCACGAGTCAGCAGTAAACATCGTTTATATCAAACTCCAAGAGAGCTGACATTTTAATTCATTTTACAATAAATTTGTTCTATAAATATAATGATTATACAATGATTGCAGAAATACAAAAATAAATTAACTTAAAAAAAATGTTTTTAAGAACAAAATTGTCTGAATCCTGCTTAGCGGATTCGCACAAAAGTGTGTAAACACATTTTTTCATAACCCGATAAAATTCTAAAATAGTGGTGAAATGCTATTTATTAATTTGATAACATAAAGTATTATTAAATATACCATTCTCGTAATTTTTCAAGGGATTTTTTTTCGGAATCAATACGCAACGTCAAGGCCTCTAATGTTACGTCACGGTCAGGGTTTCGCGACATTCTCGGAATTATTTTCATAGTGGTATACAAAAGAAGTATTAGCCAATCAGAAACCCAGATTCGGTATGAAAACAAAGAAAAAAATATTCGTACTGGTTTGTTGGAAACGAACAGATAAAGGGTCAAACGTGAATGGCGATTTGCTATATGGGTGTAAAATTACCTCTAAAGGTGAAGTGAACGGATCAAAAATGAATTTGTGATCCCCAAAATTTAGTTATATAACATTCGTAGTACAATTATTACATTAATATATTATACATCGTATGAATGTTGGGACTATTTTTCACTTCGTTATACATAACAAATCGAGTTCTGTATATTATAATTGTACTGTTTTTGCCTAGAAAACACGGTGATCATATTTAGTTGCGGTACCATGTGTATTTTGTCTAAAACCAAATCCAATGTATATACATCATTATAATGCATGTATGTTGCAAACTGCGTTCATGCCACCGTATACTCAGTCCATATGGAGATAAATCCATAAGTAATGCAATATTAACATAATTCCCAATGTTGCTAGTGTCTTTCAGTTTAATTCAGGAAGACATATTTAGCATGGCCATTTTAGACAAGAAATTCTATTTAATTGGATTTTGATTTTCCTCAAATATTTCACGGTCGTTATGTTTAAATATTGTGTATATGCAATATGAATATCAATCGGCGGCGCGAGAGAAATATACTAATTCAACAATTTCGAATTAGCATTTTCTTTTGTTTCATGGTAAGTAACAACAAACGGGGATTTCCGTCACAAACGTTATGAAAAGTACAATATAATGCCTGCCATGAGTCCCACCAAGCAGTTGGATTAACTCTTCATCACTTAACTTATCAATCATCTAAATCGTCTAAAACTACTTTTGATGCATTCAATAGTTATCGGCTCTTAGCTGATTTCTTGCAGAATGCGCGTTTTTTTCAAACATCCATGGATAATCTCATTTGAACTAACACTCCTTTAGGATCATATTTGCATATAAGCCCCGTTGTATAATGTATATTTGTATGTCACGTGAAAATTATAGTTTAAAAGTGATGTTGGGGTTTGTTTAAAGTACCCCAAACAACTCTCAAATATACAAATATCTTATTGGCGTTTGAGATCGTATAAATTGATGAATTTTCATTAAATACATGGCTAACTAATTTTGAATTCTTCTTTAATATCGACTTACTGTTTTTTATTATGATTTTCTCTTTTTGTTGATGTATGTGTATCTAGCTCCATGTTTACATGGAGTTAACTAATAACAAAAATGAAAAGAATACTTCACAGTTACTTTGTCTTTTTAAAATCAGTTGGATATTTCATACCAACTAAACCAAACCAATACTGTTGCTGTAAAGGTACAAATGTTAGCGGTAGGACTATTTGGGCGCGTTTTGCTAATTCATGCATAGAGCTAAAGTTTGTAAAAGGGTATTTCTGATTTTGTATCAGCGATTAGCGCACATCTTTATCTATGTTGCCAAACCCTACGTTTTTTTCGCATTTGCGCAAAATGTTGACTGCGTAAAAATTAGTATTGCAATATTAGGAAGCGTGACTATATAACCAAACAGATTTTTATACACGATAATGTTAAAATTATATGTGCCGTAACTTGGCGAAAATTTTGACATATTATTTTTTCATCGTTAATCTATTAAAAACCATAAGGTTTGATGAATAAATCTGTAAAAATCATTCAAATGGCTTCAGATGACTTATAAACGTAAGTTATAACACAGAAATTTTGTACTGTAAAATTGTTGTTTTTATGCCTTAAATATGTTTACATGGAAACATACCTGCAGAAATCACTTTTACAATTAATAATAACATTTTAAAAATGTGTAATGAAATTGTAGACCACAATTTGGATTTATGGTCTGACCGTATGTACTCATTTCACTTCACTATTGATGTAAATAAATGTTTTTAGGCAGTACTGCCAAAAATCATTTTCAGCTCTTATTTGTACATGTAGAGTTAAAACCTATGCATTGAAAGTACTGTAATTTTCAAAAAGTTGGTAATTTTTGGTGATGAATAACAGCTCATATTGATTCGTGAGTGTGAAAAATACGGCACATATAACTTTAACTTTTACCACTGTTTATGTCATCTCATAGATGTCCACACATGAATAGAAAATGTTATATATATTTGCCATCTTGCTTAAGATTTATTTTGGGAGATGTCATCTTTTTTAATTGCGCACCAATCATTAGACTAAATTGTCTCCTTCTGGCAAAAACAGATTGGAAATGATTTAATATATTTATACCTAATTCACATATGTGCATCTCCCATTTTATATGTTATGAATACTGTTGCTACATAAATATTCAACCAACATGTTCCAAACCTTTTTCACACACTTGTTACAAGCAAGAATACCAGAAATGAGAAACCAGCAGCTAAATTCAAAACACAATTTAATTATATATACAATATTATACAGAGATGGTTTACAATATCTCAAGTAATTGGTGGTGGTACAAGAGTAATACGATGTTACTTTTCTGTATGCGAATGTCCTGATATAATCCTTGATCCTCCCAGGTTTCAAATTAACAATAATCACAAATCCACGAGGAAAATGAATGTCCACATATGATTTGTAAAGTTCCAGGCAGTATGAATAAATCCACACAAAGTGTTGTAATAATCCACAGATAAAGTCACAATAGCTCTCCCAATAGAATCTAATATGGCACTGTACAATTCTTGATATGTCTTATTACAGGTCTCATTAGCTTTGGACAGTTGGAGTATATATAGCTAAACCCTAATTCAAGAATATTGGAGAACCTTCTACTTCTAGAAATATCTCACTAAAAACAGTAAACAAATAAGCACACAGAACTTCCTGGAAATAGATCATTTTCTAGATCTCTACTTATAATCAACTTGTTTACAAACATATTTGTTTATACATGATAATATTCTAGAAAGTTCTATAACCTAAATCAATGATATGACCTTTATAGGATGTATTGATAATAAAGCTATAGGAGTTATCTCCCTTATCTAATAACAACATGTATTTAGTGTCATACATAACACACTTTAAATTCGAAACTTTACACAACAAAACAGAAAATCGAACATGCCGGTTATTCCTTATATCGTGGTAGGGAAGTTTGTTATTGTGGTTTTACTTGTGGCAGAAATTTGTGAATATTTCGAAGATTAGCATATCGTCGACGTTTTGACAAATATGGCGGTTTTTTATCCAATTGGACTTCACCAGTGTAATCGGAAATATCTCTTGTCCACTAAATGTCAAGGAGAAGTATTTAGGTCGACTAATTTGACATGTAATAATAGTGTGAGTTAGTTTAAAATTGCATTCTATCATCGAGATGGCTGGACTAGGTACTTATAGAAATCACCAATGGATTTAGTAATAAAAAGTCATAAAAACATATAGTTTGTTGACTTAATCTGGTACAGCCAAACTGGACTTAAATTTCCCTGACGTATGTCCTTCAATAGTATAAAAAATAATTAAGCCAATAAATGCATATCAGTTAAGCAAACGATTCGTTATCAAATTTGTGTAATGTTATGTTTCCATGTATATTCAACTTAATAATCAAGTTTTTGAAAGAGAAAAAAAATATAGATTTACAATGTATATGTTTCATTTAGCTCATAAGGTAAAAGATGTTTTCAGAAACAGATTTTTTAACTGATTTTTTTCCAGAAAAGTTGCATTTTCGAATTAGGTTGAAGCTTGTTTCCTAAACATCAACATTTTTTGCAAAATAGTCTTTACGTATAAAGAACGTCATTTACAGAAATATATTGACATATTTAAGCATTTCAATATCTCCGTGTATGACGTCATAATACTCAACGTGCAAATCTTTTAGTCTATGCAAAAATAACCTCAAACCTCTGGCCAATAGAAAAAAATGTTTCATATAAAATTGAAATATATATAGGTACAATGTTTTTTTTATGAAAAACGTGGTGGCGCAGCTTTGATATCGGTTTTCAATTCAAAGTCCAAAATGCCATATATTTGGCATTTACCCACCATAATGTGATGCATAAAATCAAAATTGTATGAGGGCAACTATACATCTCCTCTTTTTCAAATTATTGTACTCTTGGACTAAATTGTCCCTTTAAATGTACTTGTAATGGAATTCGCTACCTGAATCAGTTGTATCGGCGGCTAACAGTTTTATAAGCCACCTAAACAATCATTGGAAAGACCACCCCAACAATTTTAAACCATCGTTTTAATGGTTCAAAGTCGGATCGACAGAAATTAATTGTGAAGGGACAATGGTCAGCTAACTGGTTCAAGCTCCAATTATGTAAAATGTGGACCAAGAGACTGTTTGCGGTTCAATGTCTGCCCGTCGTTAATACATGTATGTGCATAGTTAAAACATTATAGAATAATCAAACCAAAAATAGATTCCTGGAAATCCCCTTTTGGGCAGAAGATTTCATAGAGCGGTGAATGTTTCGGAGCCTGATGATTCGGTATTCAGGGCGCATCAGTTTAAAATGTTTAATATATAAGCTGAGCAATACATGTGGATGTAAAATATGTAAAGAAATTTTAAAATTCTGTCAAGTGTGTGTCAGACAGGGGGAGGTAATCACCATTGGAATTTCATGCACATTTTTGTTCAAGTTTTGGAGAGGAAGTTCAGCCAAAGTTCAGCCACAGCCAAAGTTCAGCCAAAGTTGTTACATGAATCCGGCTTACTATTCCATTTTATTTGCTGAGCACAAAGCCAATCACAAAACAGAATGAACTAATTAAAGTTTAATTGCCGGAAACCTGAAACTATACCCCGTAGTAAACAGGACCACTGCAGGCAAGTTGAAAAATGAAAGCTATATATGCTTCAAATTATTCAGCATCATACAATTTTAAAATAAGCTTTAAACAAACTAGCTACTCCATCCTGGAAATACGATAAAATTCATATATTAAGCTACATTGAAAACAAAATGCGTCAGAATATATTTTTTGTGTCAAATGCAACGGATAGCATAATAGTAGTTACTGGTCCGTAACACATACATCAGTTGATAGTTTTGACCACGTTTCCAGTTGTTTCCTTAAAACTGTCTTAACCATGACATTCAGTCAAATTCGTTTTTGCTAAACAATAGAACGAGTACTTAACAAATCATTCAAAACGTTTATCTCGATATCAACGAAGTAATCGATAAGTGATATATATTCTAATTTTTACATGAACATTTTATATCTGGCAAATAAAGAAGTCCCCAGTCTTACTGACACTGATGGACCGCCAACCCTACATATCACAATAGTCCCCAGTTATACCGTCTCCAGATGTACCACTCACCCCGCATACCGCCACCCTAGTCCCCAGTTATATCGTCCCCTGATGTACCACCAATCCCAAAATAACGCCACAGTAGTCCCCCATTATATCGTCCCCTGATGTACGACCAACCCCACATAACGCCACAATAGTCCCCTTTATATCGTCCCCTGATGTACCACCAATCCCAAAAACGCCACAATAGTTCCCCATTATATCGTCTCCTGATGTACCGCCAACCCCACATACCGCTACAATAGTCTCCGTTATATCGTCCCCTGATGTACCACCAACCCCACATACACCCACAATAGTCTCCCGTTATATCGTTCCCTGTTGTACCACCAACCCCAAATAACGCCACAATAGTCCCCCGTTATATCGTCCCCTGATGTACCACCAACCCCACATACACCCACAATTAGTCACACGTTATATCGTCCCCTGATGTACCACCAACCCAATCATACCGCTACAATAGTCCCCCGTTATATCGTCCCCTGTTGTACCACCAACCCCACATACACCCCACAATAGTCCCCGTTATATCGTCCCCTGATGTAGCGCCAACCCCACATACACCCACAATAGTCCCCGTTATATCGTCCCCTGATGTACCACCAACCCACATACTGTAACAATAGTCTCCCGTTTATATCGTCCCTGATGTACCACCAACCCCACATACACCACAATAGTCCCCGTTATATCGTCCCCTGTTGTACCACCAACCCCACATACCGCTACAATAGTCCCCCGTTATATCGTCCCCTGTTGTAACGCCAACCCCACATACACCCACAATAGTCCCCCGTTATATCGTCCCCTGATGTACCACCAACCCCACATACCGCTACAATAGTCCCCCGTTATATCGTCCCCTGATGTACCACCAACCCCACATACACCCACAATAGTATCCCGTTATATCGTCCCTGATGTACCACCAACCCCACATACACCCACAATAGTCCCCCGTTATATCGTCCCCTGTTGTACCACCAACCCCACATACACCCACAATAGTCTCCCGTTATATCGTTCCCTGATGTACCACCAACCCCACATACACCCACAATAGTCACACGTTATATCGTCCCCTGATGTACCACCAACCCATCATACCGCTACAATAGTCCCCCGTTATATCGTCCCCTGTTGTTCCACCAACCCCACATACACCCACAATAGTCCCCCGTTATATCGTCCCCTGATGTACCACCAACCCCACATACACCCACAATAGTCCCCGTTATATCGTCCCCTGTTGTACCACCAACCCCACATACACGCTACAATAGTCACACGTTATATCGTCCCCTGTTGTACCACCAACCCCACATACACCCACAGTAGTCCCCGTTATACCGTCCCCTGATGTACCACCAACCCCACATAACATACACAATAGTCCCCCGTTATATCGTCCCCTGTTGTACCACCAACCCCACATAACGCCACAATAGTCCCCCGTTATATCGTCCCCTGATGTAGCGCAACCCACATACACCCAAATAGTCCCCGTTATATCGCCCTGATGTACCACCAACCCCACATACTGTAACAATAGTCTCCCGTTATATCGTCCCCAGTTGTACCACCAACCCACATACACCCACAATAGTCCCCCGTTATATCGTCCCCTGATGTACCACCAACCCACATACACCCACAATAGTCCCCCGTTATATCGTCCCCTGATGTACCACCAACCCCACATACACCCACAATAGTCCCCCGTTATATCGTCCCCTGATGTACCACCAACCCCACATACACCCACATAGTCCCCCGTTATATCGTCCCCTGTTGTACCACCAACCCCACATACCGCTACAATAGTCCCCGTTATATCGTCCCCTGTTGTACCAACCCAACACCCACAGTAGTCCCCGTTATACCGTCCCCTGATGTACCACCAACCCACATACAACACAATAGTCCCCCGTTATATCGTCCCCTGTTGTACCACCAACCCCAAATACACCACAATAGTCCCCGTTATATCGTCCCCTGATGTACCACCAACCCCACATACACCCACAATAGTACCCCGTTATATCGTCCCCTGATGTACCACCAACCCCACATACTGTAACAATAGTCCCCGTTATATCGTCCCCTGTTGTACCACCAACCCCACATACACCCACAATAGTCCCCCGTTATATCGTCCCCTGATGTACCACCAACCCCACATACCGCTACAATAGTCCCCCGTTATATCGTCCCCTGATTTACCACCAACCCCACATACACCCACAATAGTCCCCCGTTATATCGTCCCTGTTGTACCACCAACCCCAATACCGCACCCAATAGTCACAGTTATATCGTCCCCTGTTGTACCACCAACCCCACATACACCCACAGTAGTCCCCCGTTATACCGTCCCCTGATGTACCACCAACCCCACATACACGCCACAATAGTCCCCCGTTATATCGTCCCCTGATGTACCACCAACCCCACATACACCCACAATAGTCCCCCGTTATATCGTCCCCTGATGTACCACCAACCCCACATACACCCACAATAGTCCCCCTTTATACCGTCCCCTGATGTACCACCAACCCCACATACACCCACAATAGTCCCCCGTTATATCGTCCCCTGATGTACCACCAACCCCACATACACCCACAATAGTCCCCCGTTATATCGTCCCCTGATGTAACACCAACCCCACATACACCCACAATAGTCCCCCGATATATCGTCCCTGAATGTACCACCAACCCCACATACACCCACAATAGTCCCCCGTTATATCGTCCCCTGATGTACCACCAACCCCACATAACGCCACAATAGTTCCCCGTTATATCGTCCCCTGATGTACCACCAACCCCACATACACCCACAATAGTCCCCCGTTATATCGTCCCCTGATGTACCACCAACCCCACATACACCCACAATAGTCCCCCGTTATATCGTCCCCTGATGTACCACCAACCCCACATACACGCCACAATAGTCCCCCGTTATATCGTCCCCTGATGTACCACCAACCCCAACATACACCCACAATAGTCCCCCGTTATATCGTCCCCTGATGTACCACCAACCCCACATACACCCACAATAGTCCCCCGTTATATCGTCCCCTGTTGTACCACCAACCCCACATACACGCCACAATAGTCCCCCGTTATATCGTCCCCTGATGTACCACCAACCCCACATAACGCCACAATAGTCTCCCGTTATATCGTCCCCTGATGTACCACCAACCCAACATACACCCACAATAGTCCCCCGTTATATCGTCCCCTGATGTACCACCAACCCCACATACACCCACAATAGTCCCCCGTTATATCGTCCCCTGATGTACCACCAACCCCACATAACGCCACAATAGTCCCCCGTTATATCGTCCCCTGATGTACCACCAACCCCACATACACCCACAATAGTCCCCCGTTATATCGTCCCCTGATGTACCACCAACCCACATTACACCCACAATAGTCCCCCGTTATATCGTCCCCTGTTGTACCACCATACAACCACAATAGTCCCCGTTATATCGTCCCCTGTTGTACCAACCAACCCACCAATAGTCCCCCGTTATATCGTCCCCTGATGTACCACCAACCCAACATACACCCACAATAGTCCCCCGTTATATCGTCCCCTGATGTACCACCCAACCCCCACATATCACCCACAATAGTCCCCCGTTATATCGTCCCCTGTTGTACCACCAACCCCACATACACCCACAATAGTCCCACCGTTATATCGTCCCTGATGTACCACCAACCCACATACACCCACAATAGTCCCCCGTTATATCGTCCCCTGATGTACCACCAACACATACACCCACAATAGTCCCCGTTATATCGTCCCCTGATGTACCACCAACCCCACATACCCCACAATAGTCCCCCGTTATATCGTCCCCTGTTGTACCACCCAACCCCACATACATCCCACAATAGTCCCCCGTTATATCGTCCCCTGATGTACCACCAACCCCCACATACACCCACAATAGTCCCCCGTTATATCGCCCCTGTTGTACCACCAACCCCACATACCGCTACAATAGTCCCCCGTTATATCGTCCCCTGATGTAACCAACAACCCCACATACACCCACAATAGTCCCCCGTTATATCGTCCCCTGTTGTACCACCAACCCCAAATAACGCCACAGTAGTCCCCCATTATATCGTCCCCTGATGTACCACCAACCCCACATACACGCCACAATAGTCCCCCGTTATATCGTCCCCTGATGTACCACCAACCCCACATACACCCACAATAGTCCCCCGTTATATCGTCCCCTGATGTACCACCAACCCCACATAACACCCACAATAGTCCCCCGTTATATCGTCCCCTGACGTACCACCAACCCCACATACACCCACAATAGTCCCCCGTTATATCGTCCCCTGATGTACCACCAACCCCACATACACCCACAATAGTCCCCCGTTATATCGTCCCCTGATGTACCACCAACCCCACATAACGCCACAATAGTCACACGTTATACCGTCCCCTGATGTACCACCAACCCCACATACACCCACAATAGTCCCCCGTTATATCGTCCCCTGATGTACCACCAACCCCACATACACCCACAATAGTCCCCGTTATATCGTCCCCTGATTTACCACCAACCCCACATACACCCACAATAGTCCCCCGTTATATCGTCCCCTGATGTACCACCAACCCCACATACCGCCCACAATAGTCCCCCGTTATATCGTCCCCTGATGTACCGCCAACCCCACATACACCCACAATAGTCCCCCGTTATATCGTCCCCTGATGTACCACCAACCCCACATACACCCACAATAGTCCCCGTTTATATCGTTCCCTGATGTACCACCAACCCCACATACACCAACAATAGTCCCCCGTTATATTGTCCCCTGTTGTACCACCAAACCCCACATACACCCACAATAGTCCCCGTTATATATCCCCTGATGTACCACCAATCGTCATGTACCACCAACCTCCGATGCATACCGACACAATAGTCCCAAGTTTACCGTCCCCTGATGTACCACCAACTCCGCATACCGTCATCGTAGTCCCCCGTTATATCGTCCTCTGATATTCCACCAACCCTGCAGTTGTACTCCGCCACAGTAGTAGTTCTCCGTTATACCGTTTCCTGAATTACCACCAACGCCAAATGTCGACACACCAATAGTCCCCCGTTATATCGTCCACATGATGTACCCGCCAGTATTCACGTGTAGGTATCAGATCAGCCAGTAGTCCAAAGTGTATTGGTATGAGAGACCAGGCAGTATTACACCTGTAGATATGAGATCAGCGCAATATCACACGTGTTGGTTTGAGATCAGTCAATATCACACGTATATGTTTAAGATCAGCCAATATCACACGTGTAGGTATGTGATCAGCCAGTATCACACGTGTAGGTATGTGATCAGCCAGTATTACAAGTGTAGGTATGATACCAGCCAGGATCACACGTGTAGGTATGAGACCAGCCAGTATCACACGTGTAGGTATGTGATCAGTCAGTATCACACGTGTAGGTATGTGATCAGTCAGTATCACACGTGTAGGTATGTGATCAGTCAGTATCACACGTGTAGGTAATGTGACCAGCCGGTAGGCACAACCAGTATGTACACACGTGTGTATGTGTAGGTATGAGACCAGCCAGTATTACACGTGTAGGTATGAGAGACCAGCCAGTATCACATGTGTAGGTATGAGACCAGCCAGTATCACATGTGTAGGTATGTGATCAGTCAGTATGGCACGTGTAGATATGATACCAACCGGTATTACACATTGTAGGTATGAAACCAACTAGTATCACAGTGTGTAGGTATGAGACAAACCAGTATCACACATGTAGGTATGAGAACAGCCAATATCACACGTGTAGGTATGAGACAAGCCATTAAATACACGTGTTGGTATAAGATCAGCCAGCCAACACATGTGTAGGTATGAGACAAGTCATTAAATAGACGCGTTGGTATGAAAACCAGCCTGTATTATCACAAGGTATGTATGAGATCAGTATATCACACGTGTTGGTTTGAGACCAGCAATATCAGTAGGTATGTGATCAGCCACACACGTGTAGGTATGAGACCAGCCAGTATCACATGTGTTAGGTATGCGACCAGCCAATCACTATGTAGGTATCGACCAGCCAGTATCACATGTGTAGGTTTGAGACCAGATGTGTAGGTATGAGACAAGCCACATGTGATCAGTCAATATCACACGTATATGTTTAAGATCAGCCAATATCACACGTGTAGGTATGTGATCAGCCAGTATCACACGTGTAGGTATGTGATCAGACAGTATTACACGTGTAGGTATGAGATCAGCCAATATCACACGTGTAGGTATGAGATCAGCCAGTATCACACGTGTAGGTATGTGATCAGTCAGTATCACACGTGTAGGTATGTGATCAGTCAGTATCACACGTGTAGGTATGTGATCAGTCAGTATCACACGTGTAGGTATGAGGCCAGCCAGTATCACACGTGTAGGTATGAGACCAGCCAGTATCACACGTGTAGGTATGAGACCAGCCAGTATCACACGTGTAGGTATGAGACCAGCCAGTATCACACGTGTAGGTATGAGACCAACCAGTATCACACGTGTAGGTATGAGGCCAACCAGTAACACACGTGTAGGTATGTGATCAGTCAGTATCACACGTGTAGGTATGAGATCAGCCAGTATCACACGTGTAGGTATGAGATCAGCCAGTATCACACGTGTAGGTATGTGATCAGCCAGTATCACACGTGTAGGTATGAGACCAGCCAGTATCACACGTGTAGGTATGAGACCAGCCAGTATCACACGTGTAGGTATGAGGCCAACCAGTAACACACGTGTAGGTATGTGATCAGCCAGTATCACACGTGTAGGTATGAGACCAGCCAGTATCACACGTGTAGGTATGAGACCAGCCAGTATCACACGTGTAGGTATGAGACCAGCCAGTATCACACGTGTAGGTATGAGACCAGCCAGTATCACACGTGTAGGTATGTGATCAGCCAGTATCACACGTGTAGGTATGAGACCAGCCAGTATCACACGTGTAGGTATGAGACCAGCCAGTATCACACGTGTAGGTATGAGACCAGCCAGTATCACACGTGTAGGTATAAGACCAGCCAGTATCACACGTGTAGGTATGAGACCAGCCAGTATCACACGTGTAGGTATGTGATCAGCCAGTATCACATGTGTAGGTATGTGATCAGCCAGTATCACACGTGTAGGTATGTGATCTGTCAGTATCACACGTATAGGTATGAAACCAGCCAGATCACACGTGTAGGTATGAGACCAGCCAGTATCACACGTGTTAGGATATGATACCAGCCAGTATCACACGTGTAGGTATGAGACCAGCCAGTATCACACGTGTAGGTATGAGACCAGCCAGTATCACACGTGTAGGTATGAGACCAGCCAGTATCACACGTGTAGGTATGAGACCAGCTAGTATCACACGTGTAGGTATGAGACAAGCCAGTATCACACGTGTAGGTATGAGACCAGCCATTAATACACGTGTTGGTATAAGATCAGCCAGTACACATGTGTAGGTATGAGACAGCCAGTATCACACGTGTAGGTATGTGACCAGCCAGTATTACACGTGTAGGTATGAGATCAGCCAGTATCACATGTGTAGGTATGTGACCAGCCAGTATCACACGTGTAGGTATGAGACCAGCCAGTATATCACACGTGTAGGTATGAGACCAGCCAGTATCACACGTGTAGGTATGAGACCAGCCAGTATCACACGTGTAGGTATGAGACCAGCCAGTATCACACGTGTAGGTATGAGACCAGCCAGTATCACACGTGTAGGTATGACCAGCCAGTATCACACGTGTAGGTATGAGACCAGCCAGTATCACACGTGTAGGTATGTGATCAGCCAGTATCACACGTGTAGGTATGTGATCAGCCAGTATCACACGTGTAGGTATGAGACCAGCCAGTATCACACGTGTAGGTATGTGATCAGCCAGTATCACACGTGTAGGTATGAGACCAGCCAGTATCACATGTGTAGGTATGAGACCAGCCAGTATCACACGTGTAGGTATGAGACCAGCCAGTATCACATGTGTAGGTATGAGACCAGCCAGTATCACATGTGTAGGTATGAGACCAGCCAGTATCACACGTGTAGGTATGAGACCAGCCAGTATCACACGTGTAGGTATGAGACCAGCCAGTATCACACACGTGTAGGTATGTATGAGACCAGCCAGTAATCACACTGTAGGTATGAGACCAGCCAGTATCACACGTGTAGGTATGTGATCAGCCAGTATCACACGTGTAGGTATGTGATCAGCCAGTATCACACGTGTAGGTATGTGATCAGCCAGTATCACACGTGTAGGTATGAGACCAGCCAGTATCACACGTGTAGGTATGAGACCAGCCAGTATCACACGTGTAGGTATGTAGACCAGCCAGTATCACACGTGTAGGTATGAGACCAGCCAGTATCACATGTTGTAGTATGTGATCAGCCAGTATCACACGTGTAGGTATGTGATCAGCCAGTATCACACGTGTAGGTATGTGATCAGCCAGTATCACACGTGTAGGTATGTGATCAGCCAGTATCACACGTGTAGGTATGAGACCAGCCAGTATCACACGTGTAGGTATGAGACCAGCCAGTATCACACGTGTAGGTATGAGACCAGCCAGTATCACACGTGTAGGTATGAGACCAGCCAGTAAATCACACGTGTAGGTATGAGACCAGCTAGTATCACACGTGTAGGTATGAGACCAGCTAGTATCACATGTGTAGGTATAAGACAAGCCAGTATCACACGTGTTGGTATTAGACCACCAGTATCACACGTAGGTATGATACCACCAGATCACACGTGTATGTATGAGACCAGCCAGTATCACACGTGTAGGTATAAGACCAGCCAGTATCACACGTGTAGGTATGAGACCAGCCAGTATCACATGTGTAGGTATGAGACAAGCCATTAAATACACGTGTTGGTATAGACCAACTAGTATCACACGTGTAGGTATGATACCAGCCAGTATCACACGTGTAGGTATGCAACCAGCCAGTATCACACGTGTAGGTATGATACCAGCCAGTATACATGTATAGGTATGTGATCACCAGTATCACACGTGTAGGTATGTGATCAGCCAGTATTACACGTGTAGGTATGATACCAGCCAGTATTACATGTGTAGGTATGTGATCAGCCAGCGTGTAGGTATCACATGTGTAGGTATGAGACCAGCCAGTATTACACGTGTAGGTATGAGACAAGCCATTAAATACACGTGTTGGTATTAGACCAACTAGTATCACACGTGTAGGTATGATACCAGCCAGTATCACACGTGTAGGTATGAGAACAGCCAATATCACACGTGTAGGTATGAGACCAGCCAGTATTACACGTGTAGGTATGAGACCAGCCAGTGTTACACGTGTAGGTATGAGATCAACTAGTATCACACGTGTAGGTATGATACCAGCCAGTATCACACATGTGGGTATGAGAACAGCCAATATCACACGTGTAGGTATGAGACAAGTCATTAAATACACGTGTTGGTATGAGACCAACTAGTATCACACGTGTAGGTTTGAGACAAGCCATTGAATACATGTGTAGGTATGAGACCAACTAGTATCACACGTGTAGGTATGAGACAAGCCATTAAATACACGTGTTGGTATGAGACCAACTAGTATCACACGTGTAGGTATGATACCAGCCAGTATCACACGTGTAGGTATGAGAACAGCCAATATCACACGTGCAGGTATGAGACATGCCATTAAATACACGCGTTGGTATGAGACCAACTAGTATCACACGTGTAGGTATGAGACCAGCCAGTATTAAACGTGTAGGTATGAGACCAGCCAGTATCACACGTGTAGGTATGAGACCAGCCAGTATCACACGTGTAGGTATGAGACCAGCCAGTATTACACGTGTAGGTATGAGACCAACCAGTATCACACGTGTAGGTATGATACCAGCCAGTATCACGCGTGTAGGTATGAGACCAGCCAGTATTACAAGTGTAGGTATGATACCAACCAGTATCACACGTGTAGGTATGAGACCCGCCAGTATCACGCGTGTAGGTATAAGAGACCAGCCAGTATTACACCTGTAGGTATGAGAGACCAGCCAATATAACAGGTGTAGGTATGAGAGAAATATCCTTCCTTTTCTCTCCAATGCACAGGTGTTATTACACTAACATTTAGATATTACGAAGTCGTGACTTTCTGATCCGATAAATGTTATTTATTATATATTCAATTAAGCATTTTTTTTCAATTTTCTAGGGGTATGAAAATAATTCTGTTTACAAACTATGTGAATCCGCGGGGTGCTCGGATTTTTTCTATGGTATATAAAGGAAAATTAGCCAATAAGGGAGACTTAAGTATGAAAACGAAGAAAAGTTATTTATCTTTATATAAAAAGAACATTCGTGCAGTGTTTGAGAACACATTCAGCGGAGAAAATTGTGGCTAATTTAAATTACGACATATTACTGTACCCCAATTGCTGTTAAAAGCGAATGTAGGATTGTGTCACATTTTCCCATTGGTGACTCACAATTTACGCTAACCCTTTGATCTGAATCAGTCTTTGTCCCGTCCAGTGATTTGAAATTGGTTACAATGATGAAATGAATATTTGGCGGGAAGTAGAAAACACTGTGACGTAATAAAATAAATGCATGCACATAGTTAGACAACGTATAATTAATTGACCAAATCCCTAAAATAAAGATCGAGAAATATATTCAGTAAATGAGAATATATCATACCTTAAGCATATCTATATAGATATATTTCTTTTATCTTAATAAGAATTTTGAATACCAAAGCGAACCTTACGCTAATATTTGATAATGATACCGTCACTTCTAGCCTATTTTACATAGTAACAGGTCTCTATGCTGCCGGCCATGTGTCTTCAGTAACTTCAATAAATCAATCTAGCTTAATGGATTCCATATTCAACAACTAATCATTGTTTAAGCTCTATGTATAAGAAAATAGATGATTTTAGTGATAGACATTGAGCGGTCTCTTGATTTTACTCTAACACACGGACGTGTGGTACAAAGGCGGGACCTACTAATATGTTATGACGCAGTTTATATGATAAAACTCCATCCTGATAAACGATTGGACAACGTTGTAAAGGTGATGTTTCAATCGATAAAATAACATCTGTTGTTCATTGAACGACATGACACTATATATTCCGAACAACGCAATCGAAGCAATGACATAGCACCAAGCGAGGCAACATTACTAAGTAAAGTACAAGAATAAGACTTTCATATCACCAATATCGACTGACTTGGTTTACATGTAATGTGAATTCGTGATATGACGGAGATATGCTATAACATGATACTGGCATTACTTATTGTCCTCGGCTTAGTAGCTGGAAATTTGTCAGAAAGCTGTAAACATGTTGGTGAGCTGGAATCATACAACATAACTAACCATTTGACATTTAGTCCAATGGGAACACAGCAGTGTGAAAGAAAATGTCTTTCGTTAGCCACATGTGAAGTGATTGTATTTCACATTTCACAATTATTGTGCTACATCATTGAGATTCCATTTAATGCTAACAGAAGTTCAGGAAGCGATCGTTTCGTTTTGAAAGTGCGTTCTGACATTCAGTTTTCGGGCACTGGTCCTTGTGGAAAACACAATTGTGACAGAGGTTATACATGCATTCCTTTGTCAAACGGAACAGCGTACTGTCTTATTGAACAGTGTAGTAATAAGCTGCCTACGATTCCGAATTCAACTCCGTTATTTGACGGCAATTTAACCATATCATCAAAAATCGAATATGTTTGTAACGAAGGATACTTTGCTCTCGAAGAAACATCAGGAGCAAGTGTTTGTCAGCATCGGGAATGGACAACACCAAGTTTGAGATGTATAGGAGATTATTTTAACGATACCTCGATCGGAATCGTATTTAAACGTGTAGATAAACCTTACAATAGATCTGCAGCGATTAAATACTGTCAGTCCGAGAATGGAGAACTGGTGAAGATAAATACCGCGGAAAGACTTAACACTGTTAGCCCGATTTCGGTTATTGATGGTACTTACCACATTGACGGAGAGAAGGATACCCATTCGAATACCTGGGTTTTCTCTGATGGAACAACCATGGATACATCTTTATTTACGGTAATAGATGATCAACAAGGTTGCGTAGTTTTGCGATATAGGGTTATGCGTTCTTGGCCCTGCAACAATATTTTGCACTTTTTCTGTGAAAGAAGTTAGGGCAAGGTGTATCGACCTGTATTGGCGCCAGTTTAGAGAAATAAAGCGTTCATATCTGGACTATATATTTCTCTCCGGGATTGCCAATCATAAGAAGTTTGGACACATTTAGCCTTCATCAACGTTTGTTTGCTTTACTTCATTGTATCCTCGTATTGGTTTTCATTGCAATGACAAAATCCAAGCAGGAACTCAAGTAGGTTGAGGCTAGTTTTCAAATATAAATGATGTGTTTTTGTAGGATTCATAATTTAGTGTCATAAACATTTCATCTTTGATACCGTTAATATACTTTACTTTTATTATGTCTTTAAACAATTGTTACAAATTGCTTTAATTATATAAATATGTAAATTTGTGTATTCCCTTCCACTTTTGTTGTCGTTGTGCCTTATCTTCATAATGTATTTTCATATTTTATTGATTTTTTCATACTTTTTTACAAGTTTAATGATTTATTATAATGTATAACATCTTTATCGTTACCTAGAGATTCATGTTACACAACAATAGCGCTTATTCCCATTACATTTTTTAATTGTACATGGAATATTATTTTATTTATAAGAGATTAAGATATTTAACGGACCTCTTTTAACAAACATTTTGTATGTATCGTTGTGTATGAATGATTTCTAAATTGTCATCCAGCCATTTTCACTCGTTTTGACCCTCTACTTTACACATACTCTGTACATGTTAGTTCGACTTTGTACCACAAGTACGCCAGTGAACAATCTATTTTCGATTATATTCGTGTTTTCAATGACGATAATTTATTCTGCATCCTGGTAGAGTTTGCGGAGAGAAAGCAACAATCTACATGTATAAAAGTACAATATAGTCATCAGTGCTATTAGCTTTTGGTTGATTAGTTTATGTTCTATTAACAGCCATCAGAACATGACAGATATTTTGGTTAAGACAAAACACCGATCTGCCGTCAGTACCTGCCAACTGTGAATACGGTCTTTAAGTGATCTTAGGACTTTGTGGGGCGTTACGTTTCCTAAACGGCCTCTATTTTTCACATTTTAATAGTAAAAGAGTTAATTAATTTTATTCAAAATATTTTTTCTTTCATAACGCAGATCGTCTTACATTCGTTTGCTGTTGTAGCGTCATCTGATATCATCTTTATCAATTTTCTGATGTTCTAATTGCTTTTAAGATTTTTTTTTCGTTTTCGAAAGATAATAAACATTTAATATTCAATCGACCAATCTTAAATAATGTCTACTGCTAAGTCTAATATTATAGAAATCTACACAATCGATCCATATAACCATCAATAAGAGTCGGATATAATATATGTATATACAAAGAAGTATTCGTCACTGTTGTTTTTCTCTTTATATTCTATATTATATGTAAATTAAAATGATCTATTGATTTTCGCCAAATCTGGCAAACTTATAGATAACTGTCTAGGTTTTAGCTCATAATATTTGCATAAGTATCCGTTACGAAATTTTAGAAAAGTGTTTTATTAGCAAGAAAAACGTTTTCGTTGCCTTTTTGGTAAGAACAAAGAAGGAAATAACGTCATCAAGTTCAAAGTATCAACAAAAATAATGCTATTCTAAAAATGAAACATCGGGAAATTTATTTTACAAATATTATGAGATGAAAGTATAGATAAATTTTAAAGTATGCTAAATTGGGCGAAAATGTATCAATAGATGAAATCAGGAAAATTCAAAGGCAAAAACTCCAAAATACATAGAATATATAGGGAAAAAACAATGAATACTTATGTCCCATGCTTGTAGTTTCTATCGATGATTTTTACAGGCACATTTGGCCTTATAAAATACAGATTTAGAATCTTGGTGGAATATTTCAATTAATGTACAATGTATTAAACGTATTACTAATAAATTAATATCTAGCTTATGCAGTTTTCGTGTTGTTATCCGTATTTTAAAGTCACAATTTACACTAAGGCTGCCCTGTAATTTAGATACTGTAACTTCCTTTCGCAGCCACTAATTTCGCGATTTCCCTTTCAAAACAAGTTCGCGAAGATTAACATTCGCGAAATTTGAAAAGAAAAAAAATCCATTCAATATAAGTGCACTAGATATTATTTCGCGGAAATTTATGTTCACGAATTTACTAGGATCGCGAAATTCGTGAAATTAAATAGCACGCGAAGGGAAGTTGGGTTATAGTACCGGAAGTAGCATTAACCTCAAGGAATTGTCCCTTTAAATGACATTAGTGAGTTTGATTGGATTATCCTTATATAATTGAACATGCATGATTTCACTTATTGAACGCTTGAAGAAAGGAAATAAGGAACGAAATGTCTGTTGTATGTAACAATGGAGGGCATTACAAAGTCATCGCTTTCTATTGTTGAAAACATATATCCTAATTTATCTAAATAGGAGAATATTGGAAAAATAGTCAAAAGGTTTGGAAACAACGAAGATAATGGTAAAAATAAAATTAGATTAAATTAGAAATACTTATAGTGTGTGATGCAATCACTGAATATTTTCTAAGCGGATACATATTTTTCTTTTCTTTTGCAAACTTCTACGGAAAAAGGAATATATATGCCCTGCAATCATCATTGTCTGGCTTTCATAACGTTAGCTTGCAGTTACATTAAACCGTATTCAGATTGATAATTACCATTTTATTTATTTTAATCAAATTGTTCAGAAAGTGATGATACGTGTAGTATTAACGGTAAGTTCATAACTTTTGCGACTCTACAAAATTATTGACCCCGTTTTACATTTCAATTTTAGAATTAAAAGCCATTTATGTTTATGTTATGGGGATATGAATATAACATAAAATCTGAATGTACTCTGAGTAAGGCATTTATGTTTATGTTATGGGGATATGAATATAACATAAAATCTTAATGTACTCTGAGTAAGGCATTTATCTAAGAGTTCACTCAGATTATTGTGGTATATATATATATATATATCCGCAACGTAAAACATATTCATGTATTCAAATTTATCCTTATTATTCAATTTACTAAAGAAAATATCTTCAAAATTCAAAGAAGGAACTTGTTTCTGGCAATTCATTACGCCATTAACTCAGCCAATTAGAAGATGGTCTGGACACACCATGGCTATAAAACTATTGTTTTCTGCTCCTCCTTATCGCTCAGTATGAAGAAGGTAGGATGACTGCCTTGACCGTTATCAAGTGTAAAGTGGCCTGGTGGATTTTACTTGTTTGATATCTTTACCGACATGCTTCAGTACTATGAAAAAAGGCAGGGGTCCACTATTAAAATAAGCCACAATATGGATTTACCGCAGATTTCCTAATCCCGTACACTTCAAGCAACCAAAACACCACATACAAGGGAAGAGGCCATCCTAATATGACCCTGGCTCTCAATTAGACGTTAATTTAATCAACATATCAAATTTATGTCGTTATAGAATGTCACCGTGATTTAACAAATTCAAGAGAGTAGCAGTGGTAAATAACTTTTAAGCCTATAGGGTCAAATCATGCACCCAGTTGTTTATGATATTCCCACTTGATAGAGTAGTTCGTGTCGATGCACTGTATAAGGTGAATATCTTAGAGTATGCTAGGGAGAGATGACATATCGTTGTCAGTGGTAAAGAGTGCAAACATTAAGATTGGAGTTTAACAACCAAATCGATCGCAACAAAGAGTGGCACTGGTTGACTGTAGGGAAATTAATATTAGCTTCATATTGGCCTAAAAAATGAAAAATATTATCAAGGGAAAAAGAATAGGCCTTCACAGATATAAATACTATATTTCATAGTATTACTTTGATGAATATTTTAAAGTTTGTAGAGTAATGAGATATATTTTTCATTTGTGCGAGTTTAATTTTGATGCGATGATTACGTCAACCTTATCTGTAACAACGGGATATTTTTTTTGGAAACGATTTAACTTGCTGTCAATCAAAACAATGACAGATATGTATTTTATCTAATTTAGATATCAATATCTATAAGAACACCCAGTGCTAATACTGTGTACAAAAGAGTACGATGACATCAGCGTATCAAATAACACTTCATTACATACCTACCAAACTATTACCCGTGTAAAGAATAAAACAAGTCTAATGTATAATAAATGATGTCGCAGTTGCTCGTGTATAAAACAAAAATATCTATCACCATGCCAAATTAATTATTAACGTAAATGGAGACATATTATAACAGTAACATAGTACACAATATGTATTACATAAAAAACAATCAGCATTGACACCATGTGCTCATCACATTGTTCTTTTCATACTTCTGACTAGAGCTCTACGGGAACACTTACTTACTGTAAACCAACTTTCATTCGCGTGCGATTTACTGTCGCGAATTTCGCATAAAATTCGCGAATATTTATCTTCGCAAATACATGTAAACCTCGCTTATTTATTGCTAAATTTAAAGTTGGTTTACAGTAATAAACTGTGTTCCATAGTCCTAATTAATCTGTCGAGTCCATCATGGCATAAGTCAGATTAATCACCTTTGAATAATAATTTAATATTTCGAGCAGATTTCGTCCTCCGATAATTTCATTTTCTTATTGTTACTGTTGATTAGCGCCATGGCAATGATAACATATACAGATTTAGTGGCCTTTAAAACATTATTTTGTGATTTCACTGACAGACATGATGAGGCGATGAAATCAGATATGATTTAAATTAATCTACTATTATGACTTCTTTAAGTTTTCCCTCTTGATAGTCTCTTAGCTTTTTAATAAAGACTTATTAGACAATTAGACAGTTAGAGCTAAGGCAAGCTTTCATGTTTACGCACGAACAGGCATATTTCAAGTACTACACATTATTGTCCTCAACTATTGATGTATTTGCCTTTGTTCCAAAAGAGGAAAAGAAGAGAAAGGAAATTCCAACATCAATGTTATTATGCCATATTTATCAAGCATAAAACCAGGTTAATTATTTTAGATGTCATCCAACGAGTTCCGTATTTTCTACAGAAATGTATTAAGATCGTTTTGTTAATAAATGTCAACCAAACACAAATTTGTTAGAAATGAATAACCGCTCAACATATGGTAGAAACACATAACGATAAAACTCCTGCTTAAAAAGCGCAATATTCAGACCACTTCGAAACTTTATGATGCAGGAATGAGAGTCCAGTGTGAATATTGCCATTAGAAATTCAGAACTAAACTTAAAAGAATATTCTTTCAAGTTTTTGTTGTCAGGGGATAAACAAGAGTGTCTAATTTTGAAAATTTTGGTAAATTTGTGGATTTTTATACAAGATGACAGCACTCGCGTATAAGTGTAAAAAGATGAACGCTCTTTAAAATTTTCAATACATAGTTGTATGTGATGAGCTTCGTCGCAATGCATTTCAACAGACCCCAACGGTAGCAAGCGTTAACATTATCGTCTATGGAAACGCACCTGGTTACGTAGTCGCTTAATTGTAGCGGTACTGTGTCATATATCTGCATACATTAATATTCAAATCAATATCAAAGTCAATATCAATTGATATCATATTCTATGAATGGGACAGTTCTTTTAATGCGTGCAACTCATTAATATCAACACGTGTTGTGTATCGATTTTGTTAGCTGTATGGATATTTAGCCATATCGGGTTTCCATTTGGAACAATGAACTTTGTCGTTCCTGACAATTATCATCACAAAATCTTCAATTATTAACTTTAAAAAACTTACAATCGACATATAATCTTCTATAATATGCCTTTGGTTTGGTGTGGCTTTCTTTTACATAACGTATATTTAAATATATATAAGGGGACATTTGTGATGTCCCTATGCAATTCAATAAACGATTGTGTAATTTATATGAAATATTTTTACAAAAATAATTATGTTGGTAAAAATTTTGTAATATACATTTGATACGTTCCTTCATGCAAATAACGTAAAAAGACATGTTCTACAATTAACTATAACTATACATGGCATGTACTTTGTACTGTAAGTTAATTTATAATAATTAAAAAGGGTTATTTCCCATGTTAAAACTATTTAATTTCTTTTAAATAAGTGACGTGACTTAATGCCTGTGCACTAATAACTGGATTTGTTATTTGGAGATCTTAAAATATGTGCCATAACTGGGCGATAATTTTGATGATGTTATTTTGTCTTCAGCAATCAACTAAACAATCATGTCTGATGAATTAAGCGTAAAATGGACAGATAAATATGTAGACATTACGCTACAATTGTTAATGATACTGTAAATTGTGAAATTGAATAAATAATATACCATAAATTGGCTTCATGATCTGACCGTATGTACTCATTTCACTGCACTGTAGATGTGAATATAATGGTTGTTGGCAGTACTGCTTAAAACCATTTTCAGTTCTTATTTCTACTCTTAAGATTTAAACATGCACGGAAAGTATTGCTTTTCTCAACATGTTGCCAATGTTTTGGTGGTGAATAAAGTCAAAAGCGCCTCTTTTTTTTAGTATGAAGTTAATTACAGCACATACAAATTTCAATAATAACACAAGTTCACTGTTGATGATATCTATATTTTAGAATACAATTTGATCTCTATGAAATATCTAACGTATTTCATAACCGATACAGACATCATAATAGAGTCATATCCACAATCAAAATATTATAATTTTG
This sequence comes from Argopecten irradians, assembly GCF_041381155.1. Classification (NCBI taxonomy): domain Eukaryota; kingdom Metazoa; phylum Mollusca; class Bivalvia; order Pectinida; family Pectinidae; genus Argopecten; species Argopecten irradians. Next base: position 23,120,404 of record NC_091146.1, read on the forward strand.
TTTTATTTGTTTATCATGTTATGCGTACGAATAAATTTAGTTATCTTATAAAAATCTTTTAAATTATCAAATAACCCGCCTGGTAGCCAGTGATTTCACCAGTGTACTATTTTTTGCATATGTAACTAATGTAATGTATCCTGGTGCAATTTTCATTGGCTGGAAATTAATTGTGACTTCATGAACGAAACATTAAAATAACGCAGAAGAAATGCCGTGACGTCAAAATTCTGATGACGGTGTAATAAAATGGTGGCCTGCACTGGAATTTCGCAATACAATTTGACAAAAAATTCTTCGAAAAGTAGTTTGTTATAGTTATATGATCTTAAAAAACTTAAATCTGTGTTCATTTCATATGATATTTTATTAAACTGGTCTCGAAGTTTACTTTGCTACTCGCCAAGGCTTGCTAAAATAGAAACATCTTACACTCGTTTCCTTAAACTGCATATGAAATGAACACTCATTAAGATTCTATATATCTTTTCGTTATTAATAGCACATATCGATCCTCACCATGAAATGAAAATCATAATATGTCTTTGTTTTGTATATGGTGCACTGAAATAAATACACACGGTACGGTCTGACCAAGACGCCAATTTGTGGACTACAATTTCTTTTCACATTTTCAGTGTTATTGTATGTTGTAAAGTGATTTCTGCAGAACATGTGTATTTCCATCTACACATACGTAATGCATAAAGAAACAACATTTTTTACAGTACATACATTTTATGAAACATTTTATAATAAATTATGCATGGATCTTTTTCTGTCTATTAAGATGATTTTCACAGCTTATATCACCAAACCTTATGGCTTTTAATAGATTTCTGAAGAAAAAGTAACATGTTAATTTTCGCCTAGTTATGACACTTATAATTTTAAACAATGCAAACCATAAGCCAAATAATTGTAAATCCCCATCATTCTGTTCTTATCCTACGTTTAACTAATGTTTAGTTTGGATGTCCAGAATAACCAAAACGGTATCCTAAATAATTGATTCTGTCTATTGGGAACGTAATATCAAAACAACATACTGGTGATGATTTACAGAATAATGGTAACAGGACGAACAGTTGTCATTAATAATATTCGCGTTATTGGCATTGCAACTGTATTAAATTTGTGTTAAGTATTGATTTAAAAAAAAAGATATAAACACCTCCCTCATTATTTTCGTATCCAACATAAACAAAGACTTTGTCATTTTTGAATATCCATGAGGAATATAAACAATGTATGATATGACTACGAAAATGATAGTTGTATATATACACTATTCAAATCCACATGTCATCGATTATCCATGAATATTTCAAACAACAAAATGAGTTTTCCGAATACCGAGGGAATTATATTCCTTTGATGGCATTACCACCAAGTCGATACTAAGCTTGTTCCTGTATTGTCTAAACGTCGAGTTCTTCGGAGTGGCACCCTGTGTTCTTCGTTCTTCTTGCAATTAACATGCAAATCCGAGATGTGTTTAACATTTATAACTGGAACTATATATCTAATAACGAAATGATTTAAAGTTTTGTGTAGCAAACTCATTTAGGTTATTAATATAAATTATCTGGTTTAATTAGTTTTTTGAAGTTCCCCTATCTTTCCGAGAAAAAAAATCAAGTTTCTTAAAAACAATAACAACATAAGAAAATATATAGCGATGTTCTAAGATGAAGTTACAACATCAAACAAAAGCAAGATTTCTTGTGTAGTCTATGTTAACAATGATCAATTAGAATTAATTTCGCTGTTTAACCGTCTAGTCAGTGATAATTAACTAGCTCGCAGTACCTAGGATGGGGACGGGCATATAAAACGACCCGCGTTATTCAAATTAACAATTCATTTATCTTAATAAAATTGTTCAGAAGGTGATAATAAGTGTAGTATTAACGGTAAGCTCATAACTTCTGAAACTCTACAAAATTAATCTCGTTTTACATAACCATTTGGAAAAATTTAAAGCTATGTCGGAACGAAATTGGTCTTTTAGAAAGAAGCTTTGAATTTTGGTTTCGGAGAAATAGTGGACCTTTACGACGAATATTATTTGTAAGATTAAATGACCTGAGCTAATAAATATAGATATATTAATATAGTAATACATTCATTCTTACCACATAACCCAGCAAGATTTCCGAGACATTATCTCCTTCATGTATGCTGTTACATTGTACATGTAGCCTAACAGACATATAAAAGGGACATATTGAAGCTCGGGGGTTTCCATACAAGCAAATAAACTACCTGTTAAATGATCCTAGGGTCCGTATATGTAGCCGTACCTGTACAGTCACACGAAATCGAGATAAGGGGTTCGAGAGGTCGGTCGTTATCAGGGAGAGTCTAACCCGGAAACAAAAATAAACAATGGTATTGATCCGGGTAGTGTAGAAAGACAGGTGATCATACGATACTACAATGGATTGTTTAAATTATTTTATATTCGTGTTAATTGGAATTCTAAATAATTGCACAGGTAAGTTATATATTTGCTATCATATCCTAGTATAGTCACTAGATATGGTTCTGTTTATATGTAGATCTAGCTATACGTATACATACTCTCCTGTCAATCCACAAATGGCTGGTAATATTATGAACACGCCATGTGATAGACATTTTGAATCGTTTTAGTTTGGGGCTAATACAATGTCATATCAATACGGTAGGATACACGATTGACATAAAGTCAAACCTGTCTATAAAGAACACCCAAGGGGTATAGGGAAACATTGTCTGTATAGCCAGGCTGTCCTTGTACACAGGTTATATTGTGTTGAAGTTTGAAATCTGGGACTTAACAGAAGTGGTCTCATTAAGAAGGTGATTAATATACATGGGTTGTAGCTAAGACAGGTTTAAATGTAAATTGATACAGGTACATCTAGATGTCACGAGTGGATTTTGAAATAACTTCCTGATCCAAAGACATTAATAAGTTAACTGTCAAAAGGTCGAATCCTAAGATAGAATAGGAATTATACACACAAACACATTATTTATCAAATGAGACAATTTAATATTACATCTTGATATATACTGGTACCGCCAAACCTGTCTCTATTGTGGGGCCGCGGTGATCGAGTGGTTATTGGTCAAGATGTCCCAACATATTACCACAAGTCCCCCTCCTCTGGAATGCTAGTTCGAATCCCATGTGGGGCAGTTGCAAGGTACTGACTGCTGGTCGGTGTTTTGTCTCCGGGTACTCCGGCTTTCCTCCAGCAACAAGTCTGTCCTATCCTTGTGTGACTCTGGCTTTTAATAGAATATAAAACTATAGGCAAGTGGTCTTTATACACTGGTCAATTTATCTTATGAATGACCAAATTTATTTAATAATCGTTCTTTTCACTTTATCATTTATTCTGTTTCCCCCTAAAGTATACATGTAGGATATGTCCGTATCACTGTTATTGATCAATCGGTGTATTTATTAGGTTTAAGTTGATGAGGCTTTTGAAGAAGTATGTCGGGTACTCAATCTAATCAAAATGCTTCATTGATCATGGACTAGAAGAATAATGACCGCAAATTATAAATAAAAATGAATCTTTTTATACAATGTACCAAACACTTAATGTCTGTTTTAATTTCAGCTTGATTGTGATTTAAAGGTACAATGTTTTTACCAGTCAATGACATTATGAACTCGTCATGATAGCATACAAATCTTATTACAATGCTATTTGAAGTTGTTCCTTCCTCTGTTGCAATTCACGTGGATATTATAAATACCCGACCGTCCTTTAATGACACCGACTGTCACTAGGACGTAAAATAACCAACCAGCTAACTAATCATACTAATAAGGGCACAGCCCTTCGTGCCCGAAGGGCACGAAGTGCGAAGGACTTCTAAGGTAACACATACATGAAAAAAACACGATCTTTCCAATTCAATACTACACACTGACAACTTCAGTTTGCGGCCGCCATTTTTCCCCACTATAAAAAATCCCATCAGCGTCAATGCGGTGCTTTGAAATCAGCTCATTTTATAATCAAGCAGCTCAGTGCTATTGCTCTTTTTATTTGCTATTGCTCTTTATTTGCAAGCGTTTAAGTGATAGACCACCTTCCAATGTAATCAGCTGGTCAAAAACGGAATATCTGTAACAGAAATAAAAAATTCTTCCTTTTCTTATGTGGATTTCCTTTACCAAATAAGGGTTTGAGGTGTGAATATATGAATAAATTGTGAGGTGTGAATATATGAATAAAAAAATAAACGGAAAATTCGGCTCCGTTATTTCCATAAATTGAACGTATTAATATTGCATAATTAATGGTTACTGAAACATATGGCTGCGCCCCTTAAGGCATGGCCTTCAGTCATATTACTAAAACAGTTCTTGCTACACAAGTCGGCAATGACTATATACATGTATTATTCATATTGACGCATTACTGCCATTGTGCGAATATATTGAATAAGCAAAAGGATGCGATACTATTCTTACAATGATACTGTAGATAGGTATTCCGTCTTTGAATATTACCGTTCGGGTTTATATCCATTGTGACGTCATTATTTTGTGAACGCAATCACGTCGTTTTCTCTGACGTCACCCTATGAAACACATGACTTCACAATCAATACCTAGCCGCAAAGGGCAGATAACTATGTAATAAGCTAATACGGAATTGATCGAGACTGTCGTGTCACCAGTGCACTCCTATTAGAGATAGGTGTTGATGGCATATTTCTGTTTCTAACTTACGGTACGATCATAACGCAATAGGTTACTATATATTTAAACATACAATCTAAAATGTTTCTAACATTTTGGATGGAAATAATCTAAATGGCGGGGAAAAAACGATCAAATGCGATATTTTGCCTTTTACGATAATTATCTGTATCAATTTAATTTTGTTTATTTTTATAGGAAGATAGGGTTTATTTAACATTGAATCATTTTGGCGGCTCTATATTAATGATCGTGTTAAATGATAAATTACACACCGATAATCATAGGAACAACATACACAAACATACATAAATTATACTTTAATCGTTGTCTTATTTCAAATTATCTATTTAAAGATGCTCCGTCGCCGACAGAGCATAAATGGCAATAATCATTAGAACAATAATTGGTGTTTAATCTTGTATATATATGTCTAATTAACACAAAAAATGATATAATTTGTTTTGCCTTTTTGTGCATGCGCAATCAGTACTTCATTCCATAAAGGATATAGTGCCACGGATTTTTTCGGGATGTAATTAATTATTTTTTGTATTTTCAACTTGAAGTAAAATTAGAAGCTCAAACTTTTCAATTGTGGTAATGGTGTAAAGTAAGTAACTTTAGTAACTGAAGAAAAATACTAAATCGTCTGCTCGTGTTTTTGATAGTGAAAAAATAACAATTGTTAGCGGAGGAGCATCTTTAAGCAAGTCATGAATGGTTCTTTTATGCGGTTACCCTCTTGTTATTCATTTCTAGTGGAACCAAAACAAAACACACAGGTAAGCAGGACGATAAAACTATACAGGGACTAAACTTATGAAATACTGAAAACCATTTTATCTCGGAAATTAGTCCCTTAATTGTGTAGAGATCTCAAATGCGAAATTAAACATTTCTTGATTAATTGTACAGAATATAATTACTAAAGGTATATGAATATAATGTTAGCTTAATTGATTGGTATATTCGCAATTTTTTGGGGGGAATATGTTGAATTTTACTAAGAAACGAAAAAAATATAAGATAATCAAAATAAAATAAAAACAGGTCGCAGGTTTTTAGTAAATTTGAATTTTTTTTCATTTCTGTCATAACTTTGATTTCGATAAAAAAAAAGTGTTAAAGTACGATTTACCGTCGACTCGTCCTACCTTCGATCATTAAGACGTCAACCTTTAATGTGTTTTTGTGACGTCACCATAAGCGGAATGTGGGACTAATTAATGTTGTAATTCGATGTACAGTGGAACCTCCCAAAACCAAACCTTCTCAAAACCGATCACCTCTAGAAACCGAACATGGATGTCATGTACGGAATTAATTCCTCTTTATTAATAGTATATAAAACTTCCCAAAACCGATCCCTCCCAATTCCGAATACCGGACCGATTTTGAGATCGGAATAGTCAAATGTAACTATAATGTGTATTATAAACGGTGATCTAAAATTAAACTTTTTGTTGTTAGGTGAGCTTTAGGTAATACCATTGTATTGATCTCATATCATACCGCCATTATCATGACTATTTTGTACAAACAATTACCTTTGTCATCGATTTTATTTATCAAATATAGTGAAACCTCTACCAGGAAGATCAAATTTAGAGTTCATGCATTTTTAAACATTGTTAGAAATTGACGTCATAGCTCCATTAAAAGCACAACAATACGAGTATATTTTTAGTAATTAATGAACGAAAAATTCGGATCACTGCTTAGTACATCAAACACCATGAAAAGTAAAAAAAAATTAAATATGATATATTGTTCTTAACAATTAGCACTTTAAACGTTAGTTACATCTTTGTTTTTATTTGCCTTATAGTACTTTCCTCAACAACCTACATTCATGTATGACCATTGTATAACAGTTGAAAATACATTTGCAATATTCAAGTGCACTACCACTACGTGTACAGGACAGTCTGCCATAATCACAGTTAATATGCCATCGAAAGGAACGTGTATGAAATATCACTGTATTGCTCTGTTCATTCTCTGCTTGGGTCATAAATTACAAATCTTTACTTTCCATCGCCACGCGAAAACAAATATTGAACCGATAAATAGGCAATATAACATTACACGTCTTCCACTTGCGTTAAACTGTTTACTTAACAGGAAAACATCGCCAGCGCTTTATAGTTAAAGTAAAATAAATACAAATAAGTATTATAACATAGTACAAGAAAGATATGTTACCCCCACTGTATCAAATAAACTGTTGAATAATATGTTAGTTCATTGTTTGGTCTAGTTTATTATAATTAGTCCACTAAACCTGCCTATATTATTAGGTGTGTTTTTTTTGCAAATATATATATTATGCACAAAAAATCAAAAAGCCTAATAATATAGGCAGGTTTAGCGGACTAATTATAAGTATGTCCTATTAACAGTCAGGGTCATGTAAGGACGGCCTCCCATGTATGTGGTGTCTTGTGTGTGTGAAATACGAGATGCGTGTTTTGGGAGACTGCGGTATTGGGTAGATTCGTGTTGTGTGTTGTATAGTAGAACTGTTGCCCTTTTTATACCACATATGATATCAAAACACACGACTAAAGCGTTTCATTCATAAAGATCATCTGTTTCAGCGGTTCAAAGCAAACATCTCGATGACTACATTTCACATTACGAAGGACTTCAGTATGACGCAGACACCTTACATCAACGTCATCTTCGATTCAGGAGGTCAAACACACAGCGCCACCTGGTATTTAATTTCAAGGCTTATGGCAGGTAAAGTATATCATGCATAAAATTATCGGAAGTTTATACATATAATAAAAATTCTTTTCTGAAATTGAGCGAAATAGAAAAGGAGGGATGCGATTACGGAATGTTGAATACGTCCATCGTATTACCACTTGCCGCTCCCAACGTCTCTGGGTCGCGAGTTCGAATCTCATGTGAGGCATTTGTCATGTACATGTACAGACTACATGTTAACTGGTTTGTCTCCAGGTACTCCCGCTTCTCTCCACCATCTATACCCGTCAAGTCATTCCCAACTTCTATCTCGAACCTTTTCATTTCAGAGACTTCGAGTTAGAGCTGGTCCCAGACGATTCTATATTTACAACTGATTTTTCACTACAGTTCAGCAACGGATCCTCTTACCCTGCAGACATATCATTTATATACAAAGGGAAGGTCAAAGGTCAGTATTTAAAATGTTTGTATAATTAACCTGCGACTTAATGTTTTTGCATACCACTATGAAAAAAAATCCGAGAATGGCGCGAAACCCCGACGTTAACGTGACGTCACAATAGAGACATTGACGTTGCGTATTGATTCGGAAAAAAGAATCCCTTGAAAAAACACTATAATGTTACATTTAAACATACTTCATTTTATCAAATAGAGTATAAAATTAATTATAAGTATTGATGTCACTATTTTTTAATTTTATCGGGTTATGAAAAAAAAATTGTTTGCAAACTTATGTGAGAATCCGCTACGCGGATTCACACAGTTTGCAAACAATTTTTTTTTCATACCCCGATAAAGGTCAAAGGTCAGTATTTAAAATGTTTGTATAATTAACCTGCGACTTAATGTTATTTCCTACAATTCGATATTTCATAGAAACAAATGCTTATTAATATTATCTTCTCGGTCAATAGCAATACACAAAGCTATATATCACTCGTTTTGCTTCATGAATTCGATTTGTATTTCCCTAATTAATACACCAAATACAGAATACAGAGCTTACATACTTATAGCATATAATTAGCACTAACTCTACCAGTATTGCCATATACGTGTACAATTCGTATCAATGTATGTATATTCTATATTTGTATATTACAGAGTTATCTGCCCTTGCAGGTTGGTATTGTTTGTGACGTCATGGGTTTACGATCATACTGTCATACATTTTTGGAGAAAATGACGTAAATTGCGCTCATAAAATAATGACGTAACAATTTATACCTACCTTCAAGGGAACTAACTTTATAATATGCAGAGACGGAATACAATGCCATCCAGGAACTCAAACAATCTAATTGACAGTTTCCATAGAGATCATGTCAACATATCGAACCGACTATCACTTCGTCATTGAAACGTACTTTTTGGGACGTGGATGTGGCGCGGTGGTAAACGGCGCATGAATGTTTGGCTAGGCGATTAGGTGCCGTAGATTGTGAGTTCGAGTCACGGATAGGACCACGAGTCAATATTCAATACATTGTCATCCTTTGTTATATCAAGGGGAAAAACTAATAATACTCTACTCACTAGGTGGCGTTAATTACGAACTAGTGTTAGTATTTCTTTTGTTTGTATTTTAAAATGATGTGGCTAATGGTATATATTCCAGGTGAATCCAACTCGTACGTACACGGGAGTGTACTAGAGGGCGTGTTCCGGGGTTCATTATCATCAACAGAGATACAATCTACCACATTGAGCATGCGCGGAGATTTTCTCCGGTTGGACATCTCAATCCCTACCACTCAATAATATACAAAGGGGAACACGTTAACCTTGACCCCTACCGGTACGTATAGTAATTATATATAATAAAATTACATTATTAAGGTTCAATAATGAAGCTACTACAAATCAGATTATTTTGGCGTTTTTAATTTCGATAAATAATCGCGTACTTCGTTTGCTATTAAGAACTACTTTCATATATTGATAATATCTTATTGTTCACAAGCAGTGAGAATTTCAGCCGTCAATATAGTTGTTTTGTAATTCTTTCATCTTAGTGACACCATTCACTACAAAAAAAAACACATACTTTACCTTCAACTATATTTCGAAAAAAATCCTACCCCCTATACATAAGTAAATGCTTCAGTTCGAAGTCAAACAATGTATCGCGATACTGTTTAAACCAATGAACATTTATAAGTCATTAGTTTAATACTCTATGCTGTTACATTATGTTTAAGGCTAATAACCTTTCTCAGAGAAGACATTTTCAATACGTACCGTCGCAACATCGATTTGCACATAAAATACATTACCATTATTTTTTAAGTTATGAAATAATTTTCATTTATATTTAAGCCGTCATTTTTTAAGTATATGCTGTAGCCTTCATATACAATTTTCATTTTGCTAATCTATTGACATTTTACACCATACCAGATATCGCCGGGCGGCTGGCGAAGGAGTGTGTGGCCTCGACCGACATCGTCAATGGATGGAAAAGAGATCAACCCCGACCAATCAAAAGGTATTGTCACCCATCGAAAGTCTGCTGCAGCAAGTCACTGGTATGGGCCATCTGAATTATGAGATGCATTGCAGCTTAACGAAACGAAATGAAGTTCCGATTAAGGATTTGGTTTACAAATGTAAATCCATTTCGAACCACGTGCTTTTGTGTGGTGCAAATTGTTTCCGAAACGCCTTTTAAAAATGGGATAATTTTGCACAGTTACAATCGTTACAAGCTTAACTTTTATACCACATTTATCATCACCTTCTGAACATCTTAGGCTTTACATAAAACTATCTTACTACGGTAAAGGGGTAAGGTTGGAAGCACAGAGTCTTAGAATGTGGAAATTGATGAAATTTTTGATACACACTGTAGCTGTGAATCCAAAAGGTTTCACTAGGGATCCAAAACTGGAACTATACCTACACTCTTTTTTACCGTATTTATTTTTTAATTTATAATAATATTATCAATGTGTTTAAGATTTGTTTTCGTTTCGAAAGTTTGTGGCAGTCAAATGTATCACCGAATGTATTTTGTCACATATGTAACGACACGTCTGATCCTTATATTTCAGTCAAATAAATACAGTAGACATGCCAACAATGACTCACAAAGAATGAAACATAGCACACAGGACTCTACCAACTTAAGGAATAATCCATCAAAAATGTCCACGAAAGAGGACAGTTATGCCAAGCGGGTGAGACGAACAACTGCACCGAACACGAAACAACTGCACCGAACACGAAACGCCTTGGGGCAAAAAACACGTGCTATATGTATCTACGATCAGACCCAATCATGTGGAAATATATAAAACAGCAGGCAAAGGTAAGTAATTCTTTCGAAGCCATATTAGATTCATGTGGGGATTGTGGGTAAAAATCACCATGTGTATGATGCTTTGCAGTGAGCAAATCATTTATATGTAGTATACGGTTAAAACGCTATTGTGATTTCAATGAACGTATATTTCATTCATATTTCTCGCAGCATGAAGCGAACTCTTGTGAAAGAGGTGTCTCAGTAACGTTACTCTATGTAAATCAGCCATTTTATGTAGAATAGAAAAACTTTCTCAGTAACCGGAAACCAGAGGTCAAAACAAGAGTAAGGGTAAATTTTCTAATGCATTGGTAACTAAATCTAACATTTACATTTTTGTCCTAGATCTTAACTTAAAAGTCTTTTTATGACACTACCTCTTCTGACTTTTCCGCCTGACAGGGGATAATGATGCTAAGATATATTTTGTAGCCACAGTAAGGTATTTTTGTATAAAGTGAAAGTAGAAGTGTTCTACACTATATAAAGTTTTCCTTGTTTTATATTCAATGCCATGAATTAATTCAGCATGTTTATGATTCTAATTTTTAAATGATTCATAACAGTAAAGTAAGTCAATACACGCAATAAGCAATATGAACGAAACACTCGACTTCGATAAGAGATCAATTATCTGATGGGTCAGGGGAGATAACTCTTTCGCCTATGAAAACCCTTTATATATTTACCTGTCATCAAATTGCATTCATAACAATTTTTATCATATAACTATTCAATAAGAGGTTATGAAAGCGAGTCCAAATAAGCAAACAATAGATGAACTGCTGCGCTTGCAGATAGGTAAAGAGTCTTTATCTAAAATTATATCATACCTTTATAATTACAGTTTGCACTGACATAGATTCAAAAACCATGTTTTCTAGTATTATCATTATCAGTATATAATGATAATGCAACACGTGCGGCGATTTTATTGTTACAAGAATAGTCGCTTGCGTGGCAACACGGGGTCATGACCCCATTTTTGGCGGGAACATATGAATGACTCTATTCCGATCAGCTGTTCAATCGTAATAGTTGACGATGACGGGAGAGAGAAAACTATCGGTATTTTTATGGATAATATGCAACTGTCGCGAGAATAAATATTATTAATCAACGTGAAAAACTGAAATTATAAGGAATATATTTTGATTTTGTTGAGGTTAAGAGCGTATAATGATAATGGGGCCGTTGTAAATTTTATGTTACCCGGCTTCGCCGGAGTTGCATAATTTACACATGCCCCATTATCATTATACCCTCATAACCTCAACAAAAGTAAAATACATTTTTTGAGTAAGGTCATGATGTCTCGAGACCTACCATCAGTGAAATATGCATTGTCTCCAGATATTAGGCCTATATGAAAAAAAAAAAATTCGCAAAATATACCACAAGCTGTATATCGCGTCGAAAACTAGGCGTGATACAATGGCTAGAAGATATATCTGTACATACTAAATAAATTATAATGTCCTAATGACAAGGGCGGCTGATGGCAATACTACAGCAAATATTGTAATCGATTTCTTTATACTAAAAATAAAACGCCAACGATTAGGGGTGTAACAATATGTTCATCTATCATTTACTTACTACCCCATCTTTAATGTCTTTCCTCGATTTCAGTATAAAACTGAAGTAAATAACGGACTTCAGTTAAAGGAAGTAATGCAGATACTTACGTATCATCTTATCAAACGTATTAGCTCCAATGTATAATAGTGACATTTTGAATGTTTAGTAAATAAAAGTACATAGAAGTGCAATTCAGGCATACAAAATGACATTTATTGAAATAGGGATTTACAATTTAACTCTGTTTCAAGACTAAAGAGAAACAAATATGGATATTATTTCAATAAATAAATCGGGGTCAGTGTTTCAACTAACAGAACGACATATTCAAATTGTAAATACTACCTATAGGATGGTTGCAGGAACATGTCAATGTTTTCTTTTGACTTGTTTAAAGGATGACAGCGTAGCTAAGAACGAGATACTAGCGATGTTCGCGAGTCATGTAGCAGCTATAAACGAGATCTACAAAACGACCAACTTCTCGACATACCCTGATGATCACGACAACTATTACTACCTCGGGGTTCAGTTCAGGGTGCAACGGACAACAGTAAGTATATGATCACCGCCACAATGTTTTCTTATGTCAATCAAATTTGTATCATTTATGCGTTACCCATCCTACAAATGTGCAAAAAACAGTTGATCTATTTTCCTATGCATTTTGTCTATGGCAGCACTTAAATCATGACTGTTGTTCTTTTGTCCCTTTGTTTACAATATAATTGAACGATTGCTTTCGAGTCTAGTATGCTTCAGTGCATCCTCGATACTCCAGGGGCTCCGATCACTTTCGATCTCTACACCCATGGACTATCTTATAGTGAAATTGAAGACAGCTCAGCGGAAAACATTTGACCAATCACAGACCAGCAAAGATTTCCTTTGAAGACTACAGAGAGAGCGACGCCCAACTCCAAAGCCACACAGTCAACCACAGGGTACCATTATACGGCTCTTTTGATGTACATCAAAGGACTAAATTACCTGTTCTGTTCTGTTGCCTCCAGATTTACTATGAGATAGTCCAGGGGTGTAGAGATTGTAAGTGATCGGAACCCCTGGAGTATCGAGGATGGCTTCAGTGAGGAAGCACCATGATATAAAGAGAACATGTGTTCCCACTATTACATGGGAGACATACTGTTAATGTGAAGTCGGTCTAACTCATGTCAATAGCTCTACAGCATGGTATAGGTAACATATAAAATACGAAAACAAATCCTCACATGTAAGTTTTTCTTTGTCGTTCAATGTAGTGATTAGCATATATAGAAAGGACTTCGATCCTTAAGTAGGCCCGACAGATATAAATGATATTCATCATTGGATCTATAATAAGAATTTACTCAACTCATGTAAAATGTATAATTTACACAAAACGTCATATAAAATAATGCGTTTTGCCTTTGCTGGGTAAACAAGAAGTACTTTATTTCATATAGGGCATAGTGCCATGGACATTTGGCGGGACGCAATTTATTATTTTAAATACTTTTATCTTGAGGAAAAATAATAATGCAATTTCTTTTTTCGATCGTGGTAATGAAAACACAACTTGTTTGCCTGCTTCTGAAAAGAAGAAATAACATCCGTTGGCGGTTAAGCGTGTTTCAAAATGTTACATTATATAGTTTACGCCACGGAGAATGCCATATTTCCAATGCCTGCAGTAGTAAGAAGTAAATTTGTCCACATCCATAAATCAACATAGAGCCACACAAGACAACGCGAATGCGCAGATATTAACTAACACCCTGTACTTTACATGTAATGGCGTGGCTAAGATGTGTAATTTTTTATGCTTTAATTTTATCGTAGGTCATGACTGATAATTCGGAGAATTGTAACACCACGAAAGCAAACCAGTTTTGTAATCCAGATATCGACGTCAGTAACTTCCTAGATCTGACGTCACGAGAAAATCATAACGAATTCTGTCTGGCATTCACCTTCACAGCAAGAGATTTCTCTGGCGGAACCTTAGGACTCGCTTGGGTAGCCTCCCCTGAAAGTAAGTGGCTGGATATTTATTTGATTTTTGTACTATTGAGTAGAGCACCCTGCTGAACATATCACTGCCAAGGATATAATACATCTGTATAAACAAATAGGTTATACAGGGCGATGTTTTCACCTACCTACCCTAATTATTCGATATCCTCGTTTATATATATTGGTAATAGAAAGAAAATCATGTTAAAAATGATTGTGTGTTTGATGAAATTACTCCAATTCGTTAAGAAGAATGGTATTTGCTAATCTCCGTTTGATGGAATTACCTTAATTCGTTAAAAAGAATTAAATTTGTTAATCTCCATTATTGATGAAAATTCGTTAAATAGAATGGTATTTGTTAATCTCCGTTTTGATGAAATTACCATAATTCGTTAAATAGAATGGTATTTGTTAATCTCCATTTTGATGGAATTACCTTAATTCGTTAAATAGAATGGTATTTGTTAATCTCCATTTTGATGAAATTACCCTATCGTTAAGAAGAATGGTATTTGTTAATCTCCGTTTTCATGAAATTACTTTAATTCAGATTCAGCAGGCGGTATCTGTGAGAAGTACAAGTCATTCCCAGAGCAGGACGGACAGCTTGTTAGTAAGAGTTTGAACACCGGGATTGTCACCATCATTAACTACGGTAAACGTGTGGCCCCGACGGTGTCTCATCTTACCTTCGCGCACGAAGTGGGACACAACTTCGGATCACCGGTAACATTTCAACATATTCAGTTTTGAATATTACAGTTATTTCCCTTTGGGTAGGATTCCACGTCGGTTTCTCTGATGAAATTACTCTCTGAAGCACATGACACCACAATCAACACATTTGTGTACCTACCGACAAGGGCAGATAACTCTATGTTATTCAAATACTGAATATCTATTGATATATTATATATCCCCGGGTGCTCCTTTTGTGTTATCTGAAGAGTTAAAAGGTGTCAATCATTTACAAAGAAAACAAGAAGTTCCAAATTTCTATGTCCAAGTAATAAGATATCATGTTTTATTGCTATTAATTTTTGATATATCATAATGACATTTTTTATGTTTTTTTTTTTTTTAAATTTAAAATCTGAAATCAAAGCAATAGAAATCGTCTTCATAAGTAAATAAACCAAATTATGGTCAAAAACATTTATTTCAAACAATTTTAAAACAACATGACCGCAGGGTGTGCTGACCATGTGTATCAGTACGTCCTCCATTGGATCAATCGGAACTCCTCGGATGTAAAACATTACCTCGGATGTTATAGGTGTAAGAATATCTAAAAAATCAAATATTTTTCTTCGCCTGAAAATCTAATTACGTCCTAATTACGCACACAAAAAATTAATAGTTATTGAAATGTTATACTTCTAAAGACACATTTAAAGAAATTGAATGTAAGTATTTCTCCTTCGAGATGGACATCACACATCATCGATGAACTTACACTTTTCGATGGGTTGTATCCTTAGTGGCAACAGGAGCCGATTGTTCAAAGCATGATGCTTAATGACATGATTAGTGAAATTTTCGTTTCTTATTTACTGCAAAATATGCAAATATATTTTCACTAAATTTACCATGTAAGTATAGAATGGAGTTCTTAGGATTCTAATAAAATTTTGCAAAATTTGTTATACCAACAATGATATTTGAAATATTTTGAAAATTGTCGTTAAACTGCTATTAGCCTTAACACCTTTTGCACATCTGGACCCAGTTGTTATAATAGTCCCTAGTTTCAAAATGAATGCCTTTGTGTCACCTTTTAGGTCAATGTACGACCGTTACATCTGAGGAGTGCCGATTGCCAATGGATAGCCCAAACATAGATTTATACGCGATGTTATGTTCATATTTGCAGCATGATACCGGGATATGTGCACCTTACAATACCGGTTACCCCGGGGCGTCGGATGGAAACTACATCATGTATGCTAGCGCTACCCATGGGGACCTTCCACATAATCATGAGTTCTCGGTCTGTAGCAAGGACAACATGACACGTGTTCTGAATTCACTGCTCAAAGAAACATTTAAGACAAATTGTTTACAGAGTAAGTCTTCAGAAAAAACAGAACACTACGTCACTACGATCGTACTAACTATATTATCTGTAGTTTAAATTTAGCGCTTTCGCGCTGTCTTTGAAGCGCTGATTTATGTTCAGCGGTAAAGAGGAGTGTCAATTTGGGTCCTCTGCTGGCCATGACCGATAAGTAATATTTTTGTTTACAGATACCCGGGGGTTAGGATATCATGATATGACATGTGATTAAGGTCAGGTCGAAGTCCCTTGTGAGTTATGGGGTTGGGGGTGTTAAACCGGAGGGGAACTTTTTTGTTTCGTCCAGTTTTGTTGGAACCAAATTATATTTTTGAATGATTTTTTATGAATTATAATGCATTTATATGTTAAAAATAAAACATTTTGGAAAATATAACTGAGAGTCAAAAAAATAGGTCACAGTGACCAAATTTTGTTCAATTGACACTCCTCCTTTCTTTTTAAAAACGTATGTTCGTTTTGAACCTCCGAATTGCGCTTCGAATTTACATGTACAAGTTATCGTTTGTAGTTTTTTTCGCATCTATGTTTTGATTTGACTGCGCTAAAATATCACTTAGTACATTGACTGTATGTTACGTGTTTAAACCGGATGTCTTTTGCGCTAAAAATAAGACATCCGGTTCAGAAACGTAATATACTGTAAATGTACTAAAATATATCAATATATTTGGTCATTATAGACAGGTTAAGGGTTACATATATTCAATAATTGTGAATTCAGACAATACCATGTAATCACGCCGAAATCGACATGGAACCGTATTACACAATGGACGATTTTAACTTTCTATATTGTGTTGTATAATACAAAAAGAAGGTCCATTTAAAATACATGAATTGTCGATGACGTCATCAAATTTGCCGTTTAAGGACGTTCCTGTGATAATCGCGCGATTTAAAAGCTGGAACGCAAGTGAAATCTCATCATTTGTTTCTACAAAGTTTGGGAGAAAAAGAATCAAACATGAATCTACCAAGTCAACAGGAATAACGTTTTTCACTCTGGTTAAGATACCCCTGTCCACTTAACAGACACATGTAGGATTTTATTTAAACTGTATTATATATAGTTCCGTGGTGATTAATTCTCACATTTCCATACCGGCTGCGAAATCCGGAAAAGGTTATCCCATGCAGATACAAATTGATATTCAGTATACATTAGCATCATATGTAACTTTCCTACAGACCAGGAGGGGTCTTTCTGTGGAAACGGGATACTGGAGGATGGTGAGGAATGTGACTGTGGGTATGAAGACGACTGTGATGAAAGTTGCTGTAACCCTCGTCACGAGCCAATGAAGCCCACAGATTGTAAACTCGTGCATGGTAAACAATGCAGGTAGGTAAAATCATTGTGAAATATACGCTTAGTTTTCTGTTCGGGTGTGGTTAATGGATGTTTTCTGTATATGGACGTCAGTGGTGCTTTGATTTAGATGTAGTTCAAAGTATTCTCTCATACCTACACGTGTAATGCTGGCCTGTCTAGGTTAATACACTCCTGTCGCCTGACGCTGTATTGCATGGCTACATATGCAATAACGCCTCATGACGTCAAAGCGTTAACAAATAATTATTTTTCGGGGAAAAATTTTAACAATATTCAAACAATAGGAAATGAGTTGGAAATATCACTCAAATTTCATATATGGAGAATTGACTTGCAGTCGCGTTTTCTTTCGAATTTATTTCAAAAAATCATAAAATCATAGTAATTAAATTGCAATAAAACGTTGAGGTATGAGAGAAAAATACAAGCCTTGGGGTTCACAACATTTTTTTACCCTTGGGTAAAATATCCCTATGTTTCATATCCTCCTATGATAGAGTCTTATATTATCACCTGCCCACGGCCATTGTATTGAAACTGTCTTATATAAGCCACGGGCTTCTTGCCAACACTTATCAGACAAATTCAACAATTTTCAATGACGTTCTATTCCTTGCTTATCAAATCTGCTACAAATCTGTTATAAACACGATTAATCTAAAATCAGGATTATTTAGCAGTTTGCTTTCATAGATTATATTTGTATGCTGCCTCCGATCTAAGGATCGAACTCTGGATCCCTGATGTATCGTTCCTATGCTCTACCGACAAGCCTAAATAAAAGTTCTCCCTAGCCATCGAGAGGTTTATTGAGGTTATTATTCACCAAACTGATTACTGTTTATCTTACATTAATTGTAATTTTGTTTCAGTCCATCACAGGGTCCATGCTGTACCCCACAATGTAATTACATCAGCGCTACCAGTAACAAAATGTGTAGAGCGGCTACTGACTGTGTTGACCACGCCTACTGTCTGTATCCTTTGTTAATCATGTAACAGGAGATGAGAAAATGTAGCGGCCAGACCGGGATTCGAACCGGGACCCTCCGAATAGCAGCCGAGTGCTCTATTGACTAGTCACCGATGATCGACCCAGTCCAATCCCGCTACAATCCTATCAATAGTTATCTGATTACATCACCGTACTATCAAAATAAAAAAGGACAGAATAGCTTCCTAAAACTATAGGGCTGATTGCACCATCTTATCATCAAAATGACAAATTGTACAGAATAGCTTGCCATATATGCCAGAGAGGAAATAGTTTTAAACGTCTATAGAGCATTATAGGTACATATGTATGCATGCTGTGATGAATTGTCTATGCAGCTTTGAGTGGAATACATTTCGAGTACTGGAATATGAAGGTCTTCAAAACGTGTTCCCGAATGCGATGTTGCCAAATGCTTTATGAAACGGTGTGAGGATAAACATTTTTTTACAAAAAAAAAATAATAATAATAATAATATAATAAAAAATAATAAACCACTTAAAAAACAATACTTAACTTTACGCAGGAGGGCTCTCAAAGCAACTTCCATATTTGATTATTTTAAATTTTAAACACAAACTTACACCACTATCACATTATCACAGATATATTCAGCATTTACAGATTTATGTATCTCAATCATTAACATCAATTCAAACAGTACTTAGATAATTAATTTCATAAGTATACTAATATCAGGGAGGACAACTCTTACATAAAATAAGCAGACGCAGACAATTCCTTTTAACAAATTTTAATATGTAATAACAAATTCAATAAGGATTTAAGGATTTAAATGTTAATTAATTTGACTTGATAATTATCTGTTATGAAGTTAGCAGGTTGAAGAAATCATGTTTAATTATACAAGACGTTCTTTAATCAGAAAC
This sequence comes from Argopecten irradians, assembly GCF_041381155.1. Lineage (NCBI taxonomy): Eukaryota > Metazoa > Mollusca > Bivalvia > Pectinida > Pectinidae > Argopecten > Argopecten irradians. Next base: position 23,140,029 of record NC_091146.1, read on the forward strand.
GCAGGTATTCATGACATTATAATCATCGGTTATGAATTATAATTACGTTATTCTATGGACTTTTGATATGAAAAGTTCAGTAATGGAAAGAAATATACTCAACCTATGGATATGTACCCTCGAGCTCTTATTCATAAATATATATTCTATATTTTTTTCTTATTAGAGAGCTGACTCAATGAAACTACTTAAAAAATCCTGTTTCATTTGCTCATGAACTATGGTAGCTGAACATCGTTCTTTGCACAAGAAAATATTCTAGACTAGACTTACTTTTGCCTCCGTTTAGCTACTAGACTTAAATATTTACAGATCATTAACTATGTTTCAAGAGGAATCAATTCATCACCCCATGAAATCGGCCAAATCAAGAATCAATCCTTATATGACATATATGAGCTCTGAGAGATACCGAGGTAATCAAACTATTTTCCTATCGATTATTTCTACGCTTAACTATTTATCCCAAGCAAATGGAATATTTCTTAGATTATATTATGGCAATTGAAAAATGTTATTCATTATACAAGGAAAACTAATCGCTATTTTAGATCGGTAGGGAGCATAAAGCACTCAATGAATATTTTGCCTTGCCACTGTCGAATATATTGGATGTCGGTTGCTGGTTTTACAGCTTAATTTAACATTTTCAATAGATGTTTACTTCTTTTTAGTGTAATCTGCATTCAGTTTATTGGATATTATTTAATTTACTAATGACATCTGTCAGAACAAGTCGGCAAAGATAAACTCCAGCTTCCATCTTTTGATTATTACAACTGTATATAAGCACAATTGGTACACACTTTTTGTTTTCGTCTGACCTACGTGATAACTGCAGGCAGATAGAGAAGAGATCGACGTTTTTCATGAATCGCTATAACACATGATATTCATTAAACAAGTTCAATCATTTAACAATTATTGAACGAGTTTATAAATTTCACATACATAGGCAAGAGTGTAATATAGTCACATAACTAGTATCTAGGGAAATGAAGAAAAATCTTTCAATTTCGTTTCTAGTATCGAAATCAGACTCGGATTTGATGTTTCCGTCTACAGAGACAATCATGCGGAGTCATAATTTGATCATGACTTCATTATTACCTGTATCATTACACTAGTGTTATTAGATGTGTGTCTTACGATATTTATTACATAGTTATACGACACGGTTGAAAGGGTCTATTATTTGATAAAAATAAACACGATAACTCTTACTTACCTTAACAATTTCTTAGCGGAAACTCATCGGAATGTCCTTCACCGAAGAACAAGCCTGACGTAGTGACACTGTGTAACGATAAATTGTCTGTTTGTCAAAAAGGGGTAAGTCATAGTGAAATAGTTATAAAGCTAATCATAACTGTGTCCATCGCGATACTGCAGGGGTTACTTTCACTGTCACTATGTCAGTCCCTGGATTATCTCATAGTAGAACTGAGGACAGTTCAGGAGGGGGAAAAACTGTGTAATCGCAGGCCAGCAGAAACTTTCTTTGAAGTCCATCACAAAATTCAAATGACGGTACATTGTGATTGACTCTGTGGCTTTCAAGTAGGTTTGTTTACATTTCAAAGGTCGTTTCTACTGACCTGCGATTCGTCAGTTTTTTTTCTTGCCTCAAGTGGCAAATGTTAAAGAATGCGATCGCAATGGTAAGAAATGCTTAGATTGTATCTGAAGGTATTGAAGAATACCTTCGCAAAGACACATGTATATCTGCTTCCAGTGTCACGAATCAAATAAGACAAAAGTCTAAAACGTAGGCTTATACAATCAGATATGGAGTTAAACAAATTATCATTCTTAATTAATTGGGTAACCATAAACTCCGAATCTGGGTTATAGCCTTAGGTCTGTATTATGTTTTATCTTGCTCAATAACATGTTCTACTTGAAATTTCTTGTGTTCAGTGTTTGTTTGAGTTAACGATTATCTCGCAATTATTTTTATGTGTGGAAATTTGATGTGCAGTATTTCTCAAAGTGACGGACAATTATCATTGTAAAATTGAAGTAAATAAACCCTCAGCAAGTTTCGGGTTTAACAACATTTTGTGACCAACGGGTAGAATATCCCTATCCTTCATAGCTACATTGTACCTATGATAGAGTCTTATAAGCATCTTTTGCTTCCCTAACTACAGGAGTGCACCGGCTCACTGTGTGAAAAGATCGGATATATAGAAAATAATGGATCCTTATGGACCGAATGCGAAAGCGAAAGCAGTTCTGCTCAATGTTTCCTGGCCTGTCAATGTAAGTCTGAAAGGTTCAATAAAAGAATAGTTTTTGTATATCAATATATCTTAAGATGCATTTGTAATTTAATTTTATATATATAATCATATAATATTGAATAATTAGTGTTAACATGGTAACTATCACTGCGTAGTAAATAAACCTGAATTATAACTTGACCAATGTGGAAATGTTGTTGTATTCAACATTGAATACCACGCCTGTTCACGAACATATAATATATGTAAATTTACTGATTCAGTCCTAGATATTAATACATAAACATATGCAATATTTGCAGATATTGGGCCTGATAATTCATCAAACAGCTGCATTAGTTCTAACAATATTCTTAATGATGACCACAACGACGCGTTCAGGAATCTAGTGAAAAACATCACTGGATCAATTTCAAAAGTGTCTCTACCAGCTGGTAAGGCATATATTTCTAAATTATCCCTTTAATCTTCCCCTTAATGTATCATGGAGCAGGTCTCGTCAACTCTTTTCACCTGTAGGAAATCTATGAAAAGTTCAAACTGCAAATCGCCCCTTATCCCTTTCTATTGACATTTCACGGAACAGGTTCCTTCGAAAGATTTTACTATATCTTGTTATAGGGCAGATATATTCCAAAAATCATAGCTACTTTAATATTTCTTTTCTTGAAGACTAGAAAATTCGCATACACACATGAAACTAGGATGGAAGTTGATATCAGCGAAAGAGCTGCCAGATGTAAAATGTATCTTATTTGCATATTACAGAGTTATCGGCCCTTGCAGGGATGTATTGATTGTGACGTCTTATGTTTGCGAGCTTAACGTCATATTTTTTTCGGAAAGTATGAATTGTGCTCATAAAGTAATGTCGTAACAATCGATACCTACCCGCAAGGGCCGATAACTCTGTAAAATGGAAGAGAACACACACTTTGTTTTATTTTTACTCCATTTGGTCTATATTATATAAACGGATAATGTTGTAAAGACTGTAAACGAGCTCCCGTTAATTGTGATACTAAATACAACTCTTTTAAACTTTCTATATGTAATGTTTTGATACCTTTTTTTGTATTTTTTGTTTGCTAAACATGTTATTAACTGCCTCGAAGTGCGCGTTCGAAGATATATCATTTACCTTAAAAAATCATGTTTGCGTGCGAATTATCTGAATAATATACCTGGGACTTGGGGCGTAGATGTCGATTTTGCAGTGCCAAGATTTAACTTAGCGTACCGGGATCTATTGGGAAATAAATAAATAAATACGAATCATATAGAAACATAAGGATCTACCTGTTTGAAGTACAGTGAAATCTCATTTAGTGACCATCTCCTTAATGATATAGCTTGTTATTTCCAAAAGGACTAGTTATACATGATATGTAATGTGTAGAGATCGTCATGGCATGGAAATCACGTTTTCTGTTACCATGAGCATAAATAGGGTAAGACAAACAGAATCATAAACTCTCTTTGTGGTGAGACAGGAGATTTCAACCCCTGGGATAAGATATCAAACTGTCAAACACAAGGCTTTGCTCAAATCTTCTCCTATCTTACACAAAAGGGAGTTAAAGATTCTATTATTCTTTGTCATTAAGATGGCCTTTCCATATGGTTTTGACTTTAGTGTCCGGACACCCGAATGTTTGTTCCTATCTCTGTTACTATTAACATTATTATTTAACTTCAAAAGGCTTCGGTTGGTTATAAAGAAAGCAGCTCTTTTAGCAGAATATAAAGAAGTTCGCCTTAAGTGACTTTAATAATTAATGTCATGCATCACTCCATTGTAATATCATTTGTTTCTATATAGGATCCCCTTGTGATGATTTCAAGGGATACTGTGACGTGTTCAGTCGCTGTCGGACCGTCAATAACAACGGACCGTTGGCAAGGTTACAGAATCTGATATTCGGAAATGAGACATGGTCAATGATCCGAGAATGGATAGTGGTGAGTCTCTGAAGTTATGAGTTTGTAAGACCTTCATGAGGGGAAATTTCAAAAGCTTTTTTACTGTAATATTACGTGACCTTTCCATACGTTATCATCTTAAGAGTCTAAATGCCAGATCTGACGAGCCATGGTAAACAACGCTGCAGTCAACTATAAATCAACTCTTTAACAACAACAAAAAAAAAATTAATTTCGTTATATTGTCAATTCCAGGAGCACTGGTGGATTGTCATGCTAATGGCGGTAGGAGTTGTCCTTTTTATGATGCTCTTCATCAAAGTTTGTGGTGTCAACACCCCCGGTTTTGACCCTAAACATAAAACCGTTACCAAGGTAACACCTACGCCACCACTGCCGCCTAGGAACCGTCAAAAGGCCCATGGATCACGTGACCAATATTTGGTAAGTCTGACCTTGACATTCTATCATTTTAAAGGCCAGAAGAAGATTTAGACTAGAATATATGTATATGTGATCATGTTATTTTTCCCTGCTTTTTTTGGTTTCAAATCCTTTTCCAATGTTTGAATAAATCAGCAATAACATTTTGCTTAGTAAACGTGAATGTCATCGCAACGTGCTGCTAAACCGTAATACGACGTCCACATACAAATTGAGGCAAAGAGCCAGTGTTAACTTATGTATAATATGCATTTTCTTTTCTTCTGCAAGACAAAGATATAGAGCTAGTTTCTATCGATCTTTACCGTGACGCATGAACTGTGATATAAACCCATCGCTTTCGTATTGCATATGATAAATAAACTTAAACCTAACTTCTTTCAATTGTATACTGAAAGTATGAACTAAATATAAGGCCCTACACAATCTGTTTTATTACATGTCTCTCTTATGCCTTTGTATTATCTGTTGCAGGATGACTATGACCCGTCGCCAAAGCAACATAGAGCGCCACGTGACCAGTATCATGGCAGAGAACTTCACCACATGGAAAAACGTCAAAGATATTAATACATTTTATCATTTAATGTCGAAATAATTAAGAACTCCACACTGACGGCAGAGATAATGATTATCTCTCCTCCCATACCAGTTAGTATACAATTGTTATGTTCTGACGGGTAGAGATAATGATCAATTATTCCCTCATTCCAATCTTGTGACTTTCAATTTCTCTCCACTTCGATGCTCTTCGTGACGCTCCAATACAAAAATCGCCAAGAAAGTGTATTCTCTCATACCTACATGTGTCATACTGGCTGGTCCAGGGCAATACACTTATGTCGCCTGAAGCTGTATCGCATGGCTACTCATGCAATACAGCCTTATGACGTTGCAGTGTCAACAAAATTATTATTTTCTCGGTGCAATTTAAAACACTTTTCAGAAAGTAGGCTGCATTTACTTTTGATTAAAAGATACAAACAACTTGATTTGTATATATATGGAGTATTGAAATGCATTCGCGTTTTATTCCAATTTATTTCAAAATGTGGAAAATTATAATAGTAAAATTGCAACAAAACTTCGAGGTATGAGAGGAAAATACTCTTTCATAAGTGGATATGAAGGATAGGGATATTCTACCCTCGGGATCACAAAATGTTATAAAACCCTCGACAAGCCTCAGGTTTTACAACATTTTGTGACTCTCGGTTAGAAAATCGTGTTCCTTCATATCCACATAGGAAAGAATCATATATTATTACATCGTCGTGTTTTGCTATTCTTATATCTTTCATATATTAAAAGTCACCAAACTGAATTTGTTTGCCAAACATCCCTGTCATTTCTCATTCGATCTACAAGTAGTTTGACCTCTTTTTATTAGAGATTTACATTGTGCCAAATGTAATATTAAGTATTTATTGCATAATCCGCCTGATATCCAATTATTTCGCCCGTGTAATAAATGTATTAATGTCTCTTGTGTAATATGACCTGGAACGATTTTCATTAGCTAGAAATCCATTGTGACGCCATTACATAAACAAAAAATGACGTCAGTGAAAAAAACGTGATGTCAGGATTACGAGGACAATATGGCGGTCTCTGCTGAATTTCGCAAAATATTTTGGCGTGAGTTTCTTCGGAATGTAGTTTGTTGTATTTATGTGTTAAAGAAGTATCTTAAAGCGTTTGTGTTCATTCTATATACGAATTTATGGAACTCGCAAAGGCTCGCAAAAATCTTCTTTCATAAAATCTCACATCTAATGAACACTCATTTAAAATTCTATATTTATATCAGTAACAGATGAAAACAAAAAAGGTACGAATATTTTACATGATTATTTGATTTGTGTATATGTGACAATTATTTGATGATATCTTTAAAACATTTAAAACAAATGATGACTAAATACCAATCTCCGTAAACATATTTGATTTATTTTCCATAGAAGTGCAGTTTTCTGTTATAATTATAGCAAGATAGTGTTTCGTATTAATTAACAACAAAACTGTGATATCTGTTTAATGCAAAGGACTTAGTTTGTTTTCAGACCAGTGAGATTAAAGTTCGCCTGAAAGATGATCCACCGTTGTTGAATGGTATCTTCTCTATCTAAAACAGAGGCAGATGAATAATTAATTTTATTCGATTACAAAAATTACTTATTGACACCATTACCATTATTAAACTTATTTGATATATTTAGTAAATTTGCTCACTTTGCCCTATATGGAATGACGTACTGATTGTGCATGTACCAAGAGCATAATAAATCATTTTAAATGTATGTTTGTGTTAATTGGACACGTACACGATTAAACATTAGTTATTATCAACTGATGAATATCATCAATACTCTGTCGGCGATATACCAATCTTATCAAAACGCAGATCCTTATAACCACTCCGTTCTTATTAAACGTCATGGTAATTAGAATCTGAATAACATGCTGTGTTCTTAATGAACGCCTTAGAATGTCGAAACAGGAAATTTTGGCAAACGTTGCTGCTAATGTTGTAAATATATTTTTAATCTTAATGTTTACGTTTTCATTCTCAAAATATAGAACAACATGGATGTCATAGTTATATGTGTGATGGAAATACAAAACGGATGTTATTTTACTTTTTGTGATGGAAATACAATACAAATGTTAATATAGTGTTTTTTGTGTGATTGAAATACAATACAGATGTTATTTTACTGTAATTTTCTTTTGTTGCATGTAATAAACTGGAGCTTTAAGTTACTATATACCGATTGATTTTTTTTCTGGAGTCGTTTTAATTTTATTAGAGTATTAATTTATTTAACTATCTAATTATGTATGAAATCACCTGATTTGTGATCATTTCTCATTTACTGAAAATTTTGTGATTTATCTCACAAATTAGCACATAACTAAAGAATGTCGTTTTTTAGAAACCTATTAGATTTCCGTAAAATTCGTAATACTAGAAATATATTTCATCTTGATTTAAAATTTGTCGTTAAACTGCGAATAGTCTGATCACTTTTTGAACAACTAGGCCCTGGTGTTGACTTATATATATATATATGGTTAACTTTGGTTAGGTTGGTTTAACGTCCCATTTACAGACAGGGTCATTTAAAGACGTACCAGATTCTTAGGTGGAGGAAAGCCGCAATACCCGAGGGCAAACCACCGGGTAGTACATGACAACTAACCGCATGAGATTCGAACACGAGACCCCTTAACTGGAGGGATTGCTGTTGTATGACGGAAAATCTTAGCAAGTACATGAAGGTCACGTATGTTATGCATTTGGTTCATCGAAGAAGAACTATTTTTATTTCGCGGCATCCGATTCGTAACCAGTGTTATTACGGATTCTTGTTTGTTGTTCATTTGGGTTGGATTGATTAGATCTGTTCTATCTATCCCGTTGCCCGTTTGATTCCACCTTCAAAAATACATTCTGGACATCCTTGAGGAATGATAAATTGCTTTTACTCATTTAAGCGGAGTTGTCTTTTAGAATCGTCGCTTACGATCGTTTATATCATCCAGGCTAGATTGTAAGGTATCAACCGTCTTTTGTGTGTGGGCTGGCAGGATCCAAAAGGGAGGTATTGGTGAGTATCAGTGACCTTAAAATATATGTCAGCCTGTACATATTTTATTCTGCTGTTTTTTACCGGGACATCAAGAAACAAAATGTTTTGGACGCTGGTTTCCATTGCAAACTTGATATTTTCATCCGGCGAACTTAGCAAAGCCATGTAAGTTAATGTATTTAGTTTTTCTTTTTCCATGTTCTAAATTAAGCAGCAATCGTCTAGAAACATTTTGACCGTTTTAAAAACTTCTCTCCAAAGGTCACGATTTTTTTTTCTTTTTTGCAAAGTTGGTTTTTCAGTGTGAGTGTTCCATAAGTCGGCGCCATTTGTGTTTCCATGGCAAAAGCCTTTATTTGTTCATAATATTATCCATTGAACGAGAATGAGGTATTCTTCAAAACTGATTCTAAAAAAAACTCCTTTTGAATTTTTCGTTTATTTCAGCTGGGAGTTTTTCTATTCTAAGGCTTTAAGTCCAAGTTCGCTTGTGATGTTGGTATATAACATCCATTGTTACTAGCATTGCGTGAGTGTCCACTTTTTCTGGGAGATGGCTAAAAAAATCCAAATCATCACGCACATAGTTTGGCACTTTAGTACACAATGGTTTTAGTAGTGTATCTAATAAATTACGTAATCTTTGTGTAGGAGAACTTAGACCTCCTTCAATAGATTTTGTTGATTTTTCTTAATATAAGGACATTTAGGACACGTAAAGTTTTCAGCATTTTGAAAATCTATAGCTTCTTCTATTTTGCTTCGCTATTGTTATAATTCAAAGTAATGTAAATCTTTAATTATCTTTATGTTATTCTTTTTTCGAAAAAAATATGTGTAATTTGCCAATCTAACTCAAAATGGACTTTTAATTCCACTCCACTACAATGCAAAGTTAAACTCATCTGCATAATGTGCCTACGTGATATATAAATTAGTTGAGTTTTGTCGAAGTACTCCGTGATTGTCACAGTTCTACTCGCCCTCATTGTATTTTACATTACACAAATAAGTTCTGTTTGCACGAGTCGGTACATATGAGGATGTTTGGACGGGATGATCACGGCTTTACCCACTCTATGATATCCGGTATAGGGCCTATCATACGAAGAACCACATCATAGTCTTAGGGTGTATTAGTCATCAGGGTGTATTAGTCATCAGGGTGTATTAGTCATCCGATCCCTTTCCCGTCTTAGGGTGTATTAGTCATCAGGGTGTATTAGTCATCAGGGTGTATTAGTCATCCGATCCCTTTCCCGTGATAGCGGTACTGTTATAGCGTTTTAAACTATATTAAAGATGCTCCACCGCTGACAAATAGTATTTTCTCAATATCAGAACCAGCAGCTGACAATGGAGTATTTTTCTTCAGTTACAAAAGTTACATACTTTACACTATTACCACCATTGGAAAGTTTGAGCTTCTAATTCTACTTCAAGTTAAAAATATAAAAAATGATTAATTGCATCCCGAAAAAATTCCGTGCCACTATATCCTATATGGAATGAAGTACTGATTGCGCATGCACCAAAGGCAAAATGAATAATTTTAAATTATTTTTTGTGTCAGTTAGACATATATATATATATATATACGATTAAACACCAATTATTGTTCAAATGATGAATATCATTTATGCTCTGTCGGCGGTGGAGCATCTTTAAGTTTTTCTTAAATATAAATTACACACCGACTACTACAGTAACTCTCTGGTGTTGTAAAGCAGAATTCAGTTACATTTATCTGGTTAATTTCACAATTTTACAATGACTCTTTACAATATTTAATAGTATATGAATGTTTCTGTGGTAGCTGATTTTTCAACATATAATGTACTATCGAAACCTGCTTAGGGTGGTTGATAGATTCTAGTTGCTGTTTTCTCCCGGTCTTTCTGCCTTCCGCCACTTCCTTAACATTGCTTTTCAGCTTTCTGTCTGCAACTATTATATACAAATTACTAAATAAATAAATAAAAAAAATTAATAGATAAATAAAATAAATAAACACCCAGCCTATATTCTAGTTGTATATATTGTGGTTACATAATTCTAACATAATGAAAATTCCTACCTCAGGGAAGGCGTTGTTTGAAATTAAGCTCATAAAACAAGTCTAAATAATTTTGAATCATACTTTGAACATTGGAAAATAACATATCTTAGTGGACAGATGATATCATTAATTGAATATGAGTTATTTATGCACGTGACCTAGCCAATGTGTCCTTAGAATGTAATCATCTTAAGGCAAATTATGTCAGATCTTTATGCAGTACTAAACATCAATTTCAAGCTATGAAATCTTTGAAAAATCTAAGTTTTAGCAATAATATTAAAGTTTTTAATGCTTAAATAGAATAAATGCTTAACTAGATCACTGTGACCTTCTTTTTGAGTTTTTTCATCAGCTTTCTCAACTGAACTTCATGAACCCAATATTTACACGCAAAATCTGCAAAAAATGTTATCTATATTCTAGTATTTAGTTAATTAGGACTTAAACAATGAAAAGGTTAATTTTCACCCTTTGACCTTTGACCTCTGAAAATTACCATGAGCGCAAAAAAATCGAATATTCTGAATAGCATACAATATGCAGCTGACCCTAATGTATCTTCATGCAAAATATTTTGCTTAACACAGAGTGGCCGTAAAACGGCCCAAAGTGATACTTCCTTTGTGTTGTAAAATCTATGTAATTGTATTCTATATTTATCTGTTCTGTTTACTCTGTTTAAAGAAACATGTATTAATGTTAATGAAATACATGTATTTTACAATGAAATATAAACAACCCACTAAGTTAATCAAGACCATATTTGATACAGGACATGGTAATCTATATTCTACTGCACCGTGTTTTATAGACAGCCACATGTGATAGGTTAGAAATCAAGCATACGATTTTAATATACAGACGACCTAATGAGATATTTGATAGAAAAGTGTAGTTAAAACAACTTTCACAACAGAGATAATGTCGTTGTGATGTATTTCGACTAAAAGTAAAAATTCCGAAGATGCAGAAAAAAATCCCAAATATGAATTTATTAAATATAACCATTCCTAGAATTCGGTAGGCGATTCCCGGAGTATCCGGAAATCTCATGCTGTCCGAGCTCTAGACCCTATTTGATTATAAAAATACAACACATAAGGTTATAGTAAACAAACAAACGAAAGATTAACATATGAACATATTGAATTCGTCTCACTAGTCAGTCGCCCTGTAGGTGAATTAATTAGCGTGTCGATTGTCCTGGGTGTAAGTGTCATACTTCAGGCGTGTTCAGGATGGCGATCGCTCGTGCGACAAGAAATTTCCTGAACGGTAGTGTGTGATCGGGCGCGCAATCGATATGGTAGTTTCTCGTGCACTTGCTCTGGGCCTATTATCAGAATAAATATTATTTAAAAAATGCCCTAAACAGTGCGCCGTTCATGTCCGTTCAGAAGCAAGCGCCCACTTACGCTCGCGAGCGCTCGCCATCCTGAACACCCCTCTGGTTGGACCGGTGTTCTTAATATTACTCAAGATATGATGATTACTACAGATTTAAGAAGACAACAATAAACCAAAGAATGACGAAAGCAATATCAAAGAGATGAATTAAGTATTTCAGTACAACATTTCAAATAATTTAGCGAAAATTTGTAATTAAACGCCTTGAATAATATAATGCATCGAATGTACATACATGTTCTAATAAGCACTTTTTTCCTTATGAAACAACCAAAATGATTTGAAACTGATGATCGGTCTTTTAAAATGAGACGCAAACTATATCATTTAAGCAGTAAACTATTGATAATTTCGACATCTAACCCCCGTCAACATCTTCATTTCTAGACACTAAACACTGAGACATAAACTTTGGCATCACGTAGGTCTGGTTGGGAGGGGGCTAATTGCCGATACGGTTATATAAATATAAAACAAAACAAAGCCACCAACATGGAGTCATACGCATACACCATACACCTAATATTTAAATATTTTCCATTGTATATATTTGATGTATATTTAACTAAATTTTACAATTCCGTTCATGTAGCATCCGCATGACTTACACTTGTTTACGCAGAGCGTAGCTGTTACTAAACACACCGGAAACTATCACTTACACAACTTTAAGTAATTTTAAATATAATACATATGGTTGTCTCTTCATGTCGATGATGGCATTTCAAGCAAGCTGACACATAGCTGGTGAGTACATTTTACCCATCATTTTAATAGTCATTTAGCATTTGACGAATTTATCAAATTTGTTTTAAAGCTTTCATTACGTATGCAGCTTGCAAGGTTTTGTTGTTAGATGTGGTAACAATTAAACTACACAAACGAAAAAAGATATTTTGAATTACTTGCATAAATGTTTTTATCACATGATTTGTCATTTAGTCATGTCATACGGGTATGTCATAAATGTTGTAAGACACACTATTGTAGTTTTGACGTCATACTTTATATATGACGTCGCATGATTGTCTCAGTAAACGGAAACGTAACATCCTAGCCAGATATCATCTGTTTTATATAGAGACGAAATTTTATTTTTCACTTATATTTCTATTAATAAAAGTAATGTGATAAATAGAATCTTACACTTCTGACTATGTAGTATAAAACTTATCAAACTCGTTCAATAATTTGATATGCCATTCTTTGTTTTTTTTTCGTTTGTTTGCTTAACTTAACGTCCTACTAACAGCAAGGGTCATGTAAGGACGGCCTTCAATGTATGCGGTGTGTTGCATGTGTGATGTATGTATGCGGTATGTTCGTGTTGTGTCTTCTTGTATAGTGGAACTCTTGTCCCTTTATAGTGCTATAAAATATCGCCTAAACGCTCGTGAACTCGTTTGATACATTTCATATTACGTAGCCGCTCATGTAAGATCCTCTATTAATATGATAATAATATTTATGTTTATCTTTTAATGAAGGGGAATCACCTACAATTAGTATGAGATAAAGCTTCTTAAAGATGCTGCACCGCTGACGAATGATTTATTTTCTCTATCAAAAAACAGAAGCAGATAAGTTAGTATTGTATTTCTTTTCAGTTACATAAGCTACTTCGTTTACGCCATTACCGACATTGGAAAGTTTGAGCTTCTTCTTTATTTACCTAAAAAAGATATTAAGAATAATTAATTGTGCCCCGAAAAAATGTCCATGACACTATGCCTTATATGAAACGAAGCACTGATAACACACCCACTAAAATTTAAGCAAGTTATTTTATATTGTTTTTGTGTTTATTAGACATAGGCCATGGGCTAGGAGATCACTACATATATTGGATTTTTTGGTCCTGATATATATTTGTTGTTCTATTGTGGTCATTTTGATACTCATTTGTCTACTTCAGATGAAAAATGTCAATGTTATGACTATTTTTCAATTTTTAGTGCAATTCGAGATGGCGGCCATCTTGATGACGTCATAACCGGAAGTTCATCCCAACTTATGCAATGTTAAAATTTTGATTTGTGATCAGTGGGTCATAAGGGTTCAGAAAAATATTGGTTCGGAGGTTTGGGGGGGGGGGGGGGGGGTGCATGTGGGACCCTCCTAGCCCATGGCCTATGTACATACATTTACATGTTAACATACAAATTATTGTAAATGATGAGTATCGTTTATGCTCTGTTGGCAGTGGAGCATCTTTAACAAATCTATTTGGTGTAGTATAATATTACAAAGGCATTGTATATGCAAATACTAAGCATTGCGTATAATACATGTACTAGAAAACAAAATGATCTGGAATTGAACCTATATCAATATTATTTACTTCCCAAGTACATAAAGTATGATTTTCTTGTGTGGTTCTTCTGACATGTATATTATTTTGAGAAATCAATTCGATCGGATTATGATTAAACAAGGCGCATTTAAATAGTGTCAATCGAGTTTAACTTACCTAAATTGCATGTGATTTAAAAAAGCTTATGAAACCGTCACAGATAGACGTGCTGGCAAAAAAAAGTATAAACAATAAATCGATTATCCTATGATATGTTTCAATCACAAATACGCACTGATCTTCATATCATTTGATAATAATTTCATATAATTGATTATATTGATGATAAATAACGTAAATTAAATGCAATAGTGCTCCCAGGACTCCGTCCTCGACTTGCGACCAACGTCGATGGAATGCTCCGGTAAGCAGGTCGTATGATTTTGATATAATCAGCAATTAGATAAGATATCAAGAAATACCTGATATACTTAAAGTCCAAAATAATGACATACGGATTTCATTAAAACACAAAATATGGAAAAATCATAAAAATAAACGGACATAAACTGTATGTAACATCATAAAAACATATGAACTGATGTGGAATGGTGTTTATGCATCGTTTTTTGTTTTTTTTTATAGACAGATATGGCCCATCTTAGCACAGAATGAAATGGGGGTATGGTTATAAGTTACGAGCTTCAAGTCTGCAAAATTGTGAAATTTGTTTTTATATATCATTAACAAAATACATTTATTCCCTAAGGTATAAACATGTATGACATATTGTGAAATTGATTTGGTCTTTAATTGTTTCCTTATTCATTGACAATTTTAAGACAGCATTTGGAAAAATACTTTAGTTTTCTTTTTACTCTTTCTATTGTTGGAAATTCAAGTCAAAACATCAACAGCATCGGGACTGATCCATCGTAATATTACAGAAACCATAAGTTTATCCATGTTTATTTTTGATCAGCAGGTTTGCACAAATGGTAGATTTCAAGCTCGCATATCTCAAAAAGTAGATCAAGAATAACACTTGTTCTTTACATATTTGAAATATACATAAAAAATGCAGGAAATTAAGATTTATTACAAAATGGCATAAGTTTTCTTAAAAGTATGGAGTTACCTTAAGGTCGCACTTAAATCACTCTACCTGTTAACATAGTAGTCCAAACCAAATCAAACGCATATCTTAACTTAACAGGACCATTTGACATCAACAGTGCCTCATCATGTATGCATTGCATGATTTGAAAATAGGTGTATGATTGGAAGTAATAATAAATAATGCTAATTCACAACCGTTTTAAAGTTGTCTGTTTCGCTAATATTAAAACCAGAAATTTGAAGATAGTCAAATTACACCATCAGATATCAGTCTGTTATATTAAGGGCCTTAAACAGATTTCGAATTAATATCAATGATTTTAAACACCAATTTGTATCTCACGTCGCTACATTAGCTTACTATTCTCCCGTTACAATTAGTATTAGTTTCAAAATGGTTTAAATCAGTTTGCTGATTATTTCATCAGAACAAAATAAGAAAGAACGAATATTTGTTTTCATTTTTTTTGTTTAATCAATTTTATATCGTTTGGTGTACAACTATGTGAAATTAGTTAAAAATAGTAAATACACATTTTTGTGGGATCTGTAATGGCTATGCAACGATAATTTTTGAAGTGTTAAATTAATGATCAGTATTCTTATAATAGGCTGATTAACGGATTTTTGTTTTACATGTCTTGTTGGAACGATGCAGAGCTGCTACAATTAGCATATAGCTTTATAATTAGAACACCCTAATGATACAATTCGTGGTCACTAAATTATATAATTATAATTAAAGTGTGAAACAATGCCATTTGTTAACTTTCTTATCTTATTTCACTAAAAATCTTCGTTTGTATGATGATTGCTAAAAATGCGACTTTAACCATTCGCCCAAATACTAGTGAAATACGTCCTGGTATCACGAGGGACATGTATTGAAGGATATAAGTACTGATTTAAGTACTTTGCAATTGTTCATACTGCACACACACTTATATCTAATCGTCCAGATATCCGGTACGAAGGTTAAACGTCTAACGTTGAAAGACATTTGTGTGTGTGTACTGTGCTCTCTTTCAGAAACATGGTAAAAATTATGGAGATGAATCACAACAATCTTAGTCGTCTTCGCGGCTTTGTTTGATTACTTTTAAAAGATCGTTGTTATATCCCCATAACATGAAACATTCTACATGTATTCAGGGTAAATTGTCATAATTCTAAATATATCAAACATAAGAATCAATAATTAGTTAATAAGGGATATAAATTTATCTCCCACTAACTATATGCTATGTCAGACAATCTCGAATTTCAGCCCAATAGCTCGGATGTTTCAACTTGTTTGCCTCATTCAGTTTGTCCATCAGTCAAAGCAAAGGAAACGCTGCTGAACAGATCTGCGTTTGAAATTACCGGAAAACGACATCGGAGTCATGTCCCTTTTGCGTCATGTTTTTCCAAACAGTCTTACGAACTCTTGAAGTCTTGAAAGTGGGACAGTTAGCTCGTCTAGGATATGTCCCCAATAACGTTTCCAGTTTTTTCTTCGGCACCCTGGCACGGGCATTACCAGCCTTAGCAAGCTCATCGCTAATGTTCTCGGAGGCAGAATAGTTAATTCATTCATAAAATATGGACTCCTGACGGGAACATTTTCCTCGTGAAAATACGACGGATTGTCTTCGTTAACAAACTACCACAATTCATTACGATCGGAAAACGATCTATCTTGTGATTTTGAGGCAATGGTACGTTTACTGGTTTTTGGGGCGATGGTACAGTCACTCCAGGTGTTTTTTCTGTTGAGTCTCAAATAAAACATGTGTTATCGTATTGTGCGATGACATTAGAGGTTGAATGTCGCTATTTACCGGAAGTTAACCTACAGCTACCGACGATATACTAACACTCCGCCAGTGCAAAAGCCGTTAGGGCTGGTAACGTACCGAAGTAAACGAATAGAAGTTGTGGCTGAATATGCCAAATATCAAAAACCTCTACAGTTCCTTCCACTGAAACGACATCCCCAAAATTCGGAGATAACATCGAATCGTCATCAGAAGAATCTCTGATTTTCTGGCAACGAAAGCTGCGTTATTCGTGAAATTGGTCCGCACTTCAGAACTGGAACCACAAAGCGATACTTTCCTCGGTTAACGAATGCATTATCCATTGGAAGGCTCTGACGCCATTGTTCCTATCGATACACACGAGTCACAAAACGCTTGACATCAGTCACTGACATCAAATGTATAAATTAGCCCTATGCTAATAACCTAAAAACTCTTTAAATGATGTCTTCTAGAGAATATAGTCCTGTATGCTGAATCAAATGATTCGAATGTACTGAATTATTTACGTATGCACATGTCATCTCATAGGATCTCTCATTAGGGTTGATGTGGGTAAATTCTTATTCATAAATGTCGTGACAGACGTACGTATAAGTTAATGCTAATCAAATAAGAATGAAAGGTCTTTCAACAGTTGATGGTTTCAAACGCCTAATGACACAGATATCACGCTGGTTTAATGTTTTAGTTAAGGCTCTTATCTAAAGCAGTGGGCTCTCGTTTTTCAAGCTACAGACTGCACACAAAAAAGGCGAGCCTCAGAGAAGGAGACAGCTTGGGTATATTCGACGCGCAATATCTCCCTCTCCCTCAGGCAGGACCATTATTAGCTGACGCAGCATGACGTCACAGTTGACACATCTGGTTCTCATGTTGGCTATTAGGCAGTTACGGTATCTAAAAAAGAGAGATGTAGACAGTAACGTTACATTTGATAGTAACACTCTGTAACAATGTCGACGATAAGATTGGATCCAAGTTAGGCGACGCTTTGGTTGACACGGATATGCACATTTTCAAAACGTTAGAACCACCGTATTCTTTAAGGGCGGCAAAAAAATACGAATAATCAACTTGCTTTGTATTTGTATATATCAACTGTACCGCAAGTCATTTCCTCCCTACATCATAACCAAACAGAAACACTATATCCAATTCTAAATTTAAACGTTGAAGCTTAATAAAACTACGATGGAAACTAGAATGAGCAAAACTAACCAGATACCTTTTCAGTCAACAGGTTTTGTGTATCTGGCAAGGAAAAAGGTCACATAAACCATTAAACAAGGTATCGAATACAGACATGTTCTTTATCGTAAGAAACAAACTGAGTAAAGGTCTAGGATATGCTGTACTACATTCATATATTTTAACAATTCGTCATATACAAACGCCCCGCGAGGAAAAAAACCCGATAAATTCTTGAAGTAATATTAGGCATCCTTAGTAAATGAAAACAAGAAAACCAGGCACGTTGCAGATATTTCAACATTAGATTGTAAAGGATAGCAAATTCTACTGATATTTGTAGTAATGGCTTTGTTATTATTTTTTGAAAAAAGAAAATGCGGCCATGAGCAATTCGTGCTGCCCTGTTTAAATGATTGTTAGGAGAT
Source organism: Argopecten irradians (assembly GCF_041381155.1). Classification (NCBI taxonomy): domain Eukaryota; kingdom Metazoa; phylum Mollusca; class Bivalvia; order Pectinida; family Pectinidae; genus Argopecten; species Argopecten irradians. Next base: position 23,158,537 of record NC_091146.1, read on the forward strand.
GTCAAAATAGCGCCCTATACAGTCTGCCGAAAATCTAGTTTGGGTTAGAAACATGGAAGGAACTATAAAGACTAAATTTGTTAATTGTATTTGTATATACTTTCTCTTAGGATTCCATGGAGCACATATGCGGAACATGTTGATATGAAATGACGAAAACAATCATCAAACAGTGCAGAGATGTCGGGCAAACTACAGCATTTACATAAGGGCCTCTACTATGTGAAAAAAGTACATTAGGTAAGCACGTACTCTGAACATATGTGTATATACGACATAATTCTTTTTTTTACTGCGACTTATTTTGCGTTTCCATCCCCATTGACACGTTCAAGGATAATGTATTTAGTTATAAAATAATCCTTAAACGTTTATTTAAAATAATCAAATAGAGTTCCCTTAAAGATGCACCTCCGTATAAATGATGCTCTTCATTTGAACAATAATTTGTGTTTAATCATGTACATATATATGTCTAATTAACACCAAAAAAAATAATATAAAATGATTTATTTTGCTTTTGGTGCATGCGTAATCACTATTTTTTATTTCATATAGGACATAATGTCATGCGTAATCACTATTTTATTTTTAATATTTTTATCTTGAAGTAAACTTTTCAATGATGGTAATGGTGTAAAGTAAGTAACTTTTGTAATTGAAGAAAAATACTAATTCGTCTGCGATTGTTTTTTTATTGAGAACAAATACTATTTGTCAGCGGTGGATCATCTTTAACATTATGTTTAGCTGTTTACGTCGATATATACATGTAACCAGCCCCATACCTTACACCAGTTCTGTGTGACCAAAGTATATTTTTGTTGGAACATAATTCTTGCATCTACATTATAACATCACTTTGCTATCAGACGTTTAAACGTGGAATTTTTTTCCATACAGTTTCCAATGTCAAAATAGAACCAAAAATTAAGTAGGTGTCTGTGGATCTGACCCTCAGATATTACCATGTAATTAAATTTTCCTGACTGACTGGAATTTATATTTAAATACCCTAATAGCTATTTAGCCAAATTATGGGACGGTAGGAAAACAAATGACATGTAGGCCCTATTCCTAATTATTCATTTGCACATTTATTCTTAGTATCATTTGTTTTGTAGGTTTCGGAGAACGCCAGCTACACTATGTAGCGTGGTACACAAAGTCCTTTCTGTAATATAACTTGATTTGGACAATGGCGGACGATGACGTAAGTAGACTTGATGCTTTGCTTTTTTTTCGAATTCTATCAACTTTCGTTTTTAGACTTTTAAGTACGCGTCTGTTGACATACCACATATAAATGGTTGTTTGATCTCTAACGATGTTTGAATTTTAACAGGAATAATTGTTGAAGAACATACTGACTCTCGATTGAGAATGCATTCTCGATGTGATGTTAAAAAGGAAACAGTCGTGTAAATTGTTTGACACATTACATTCTTCTTAACATGTACCGACACAATTTTCTAAAACGTGTCTTGTACTACCGTTTTAATCATTCTTTTTAAATCTCCGTATGTGTTTTGAGATTGGATTTAAAACACATTATTATGTTTAAATTTCATTGCAAAATATACATGTTGGAAAACATTGCAATGAAAAGGAGTGTTCTCATTGAAATTAAATTAGTATGATACTGTTAGAAAATGTTTAAAAAATCAAAACGTAAAACTAAAAATAGTAAAAATGTCAATTTTCGTTGTGTTGGGGCATATCTGGAGATACCTTCCTTAGAAGTGAGACCAAGACTATTGAAGCATCCAACAAATATCAAATTGAATATCAGGCTATGGTTTCGTTAACGTTTGAAGCAAAATATCCTTTGTCATACTTGGCTCTTGATTATTTCAAGTATTTCATAAACAATATTTATATCGATAGTGCAATTACCGTTATTTAATCATAGATACGCATTTTGTAAAAAGAAAAGTTAAACCTATAAAAGAAATCAATAATACTTTTCAGAAATAGTGTTTTCTCATCATCACATTGTCTCAGCCTGTTTACATATAATACTTTTGTATTTTTAAAGATCGATCAACGACTGAAAGATGCCATAGGACGTGTAGACAAAAACAGTGTGAAGACATGTTTGCAGAAAGGAGCAAGCCCCAACTTGGTAGGATTTAGCATACAATACAGAATAGAACTTTAGATGACGCTTTGGTTGTATTCAACACCCCTTTCTGGGTATTTTATGTTTAGCGTACACATGCTTAATGGTTTATTAACGTCTAACAGAGGAAAATCGCCACTCTTTTCTTCGGTTTTGTAATGTCTGATTGCGTAACTATATATAATCGTATAATTTTAAGGATTCATTAATGAAGCACGTAAAGGAATACTACTGCGCCCGCCACACAGAATATGGTCGTTGCCAACCGATTTCGTACTACTGTATACACACACAAAATGAAGTTAAATCATTATATAAAATTGTATTTGTCAAAGGGTGTTAAATCACCTATTAAATTTTAAAACATTAAAATTCATATGAGTAGTATTCATATATATTTGTTATCTGAAAACTGAGGCAAAAATAAACTTCTATTGTTTGTAGTGTTTTTTGGGGTCATTTTGGAAATGTGTGTTACTTAAGCTTGGACAAATAATGGCACTTCTACACAATTACGCTCCAATTATACTGTAGTCGCAACCGAGTAACTACAATCATTTAGTATTACTAGAAATTCAGATTGCTCGATAATGGTACCCCACAGTCTACGCGCTCATCCCGTGATATCATGGTTATCAAGACTACAGTACACAAGTTGAATGAATTATGAAACTTATTTACTGTTTTTTTCATGTCCAAAATAAAAAGTTATGTTCATTGCATAAGGCATATAGGCATGATAACAATTATGTTATTTTTGTTGTTAAATACATGGTTGATAGAATATGTTAATGGTACCGTATGAGTTTGGTGTTGATAGATGGGAACATTGGTATGTTATCATTGCTCCTGATGTAATGAGTGGTCGATAGTCGTTTGTTTGTGTTATCGACAAGAGTTTTAACGTCAATGGCCACACAATTTAGTTGTCTCGTTTGCTGAGATTCCAACTCACATTTTTACAAGTGAGTAAGCTTGGCAGCAATTTACTTGCAATTTTTTCAATATACCTCAAGCATTTCGTTAATAATTGTTTGGTTTCAGGGTTATTTATTGACAAAGGCAGCAAATTCAGGTCATACAGAAATTGTAAAACTGCTGTTGAGCCATGGGGCAGATCCTAATAAAGTGAGTGTTACAGCGCATGTCAATGTTATTTATATCACTTCAATACCAATCTTATAGCTTTTGAATGATTGTTACTAGTGTATATGATATTTTTCAACTTCCGGTTACTGTACAAGCACAAGTTTTTGTATTTACTTAGTACATATTACTACATGTCGATGAAAAAACATCAGATCTATTAGAAGCTGAAATATTTGGCCAATTCCTACAAACATCAAAACCACTGTTAACTAAAGAGTTTAATTTTTGATAATTTTATTATTTTGACCTCCCGGTTCAAAATTATTTTTTTATTTGTTTACAGTAGGCATACAGACATGATCAAAATAGTTTAATTTGTTGTTTTAAAAATACATGGTTGATAGAATATTTAAATGGTACCATATGAATTTGGTGTTGATAGATGGTAGAATTGGTATGTTGTCATTGGTTCTAATATGATAAGTGGTCGATAGTCGCTTGTTTGACGACAAGCTTTTTAATGTCAATAAACGATTGTGAAGAGGGCCGTCTATGATGATCAGTGGTTACTTTAGATATGGACATTATCTCAAGATTTAGAAACGGTTTTGGTGGATCACATCTGAATCTTTTTGTGTTTCGTACAATTAGCTCCAGATAGATGTATTTATCTTTGTAGCAAATGCTCCCTTTTATAACACTTTAATTTCGAAAACAAGCATCAAATTCATGTACATATTTCAATTTCTGAAATTTTGATTTATTTTTCTTCGAATGTTATAGATTACAACGTCATCTTGGGAACTGTCCTTCCATATACTAACCGCGTCTTCTATCATATATGTCGTTATGCGTCGGAGACTTAGACATGCAACGTATGGCGATTAGCCATAGCCGCACAATTTAGTTGTCTTGTGTGTTGCCAAAATGAAATTTCAACTCATATTTTTACAAGTGCTTGGCAAAAATGTACTTGCAATTTCTTCAATCTACCATTTTTTCATTAAGAATTGTTTGTTTTCAGGGTAATCCATTGGCAGATGCAGTACGATTAGGTCATATAGAACTTGTAAAACTGCTGTTGAGCCATGGGGCAAACCCTAATAAGGTGAGTGTAACAACGCATGCCAATGTTATTTATATCACTTCAATACCAATCTAGTAGCGTAGGAAACATTTCCTTAAGAATGGTAGTAACTAGTGTATATGATATATTACAGCTTTCTGTTACTGTACAAGTACACGTGTTTGTATTTAAAGAATACATAATACTAATTGTCAATATACATATTCTTAACTATTAGAAACCGAGAAGTTGGTCATATCAAGGTCCAATCTTAAATATTTGGCCAATTCCTATAAACATCAATGCCGCTATTAACTAAAGCAAATTATTCTAATTGAGAATAAATGCATTTTTTGTTATCGACATGTTCATCAATATAGGAAAAAAATATCCGTTATATTACAATTTATACTACAATTCATAGTATACTGGCATATTTCTGCCATCGTGTTATTTTAGGTCGAGTTATGTAACGTAACTTTGCCGAAATAATTACATTTTGTATGTCGTCCTGTCGAGTTATATCGTGACTTGTTGAGATATTTATGTCGGCAAGTCGACTTACATCACGGAAAGTCGACTTACGTTCTGGAAATTGACTTACCTTATTACGACGAGATCCACAATAGTCAGTCGCGATAGTGTAACTCGACTTTCCAATGTGAAGATGTGGATTTGTCGTGTTAAAAGTCATCTTACCGACATAAATATCTCAATAGCACGACTTGCCGACATAACTATCTGGTCAAAGTCGAGTTACCATAAGTCGACCTAAACTAACTCGATGGCAGAAATATGCCACCATAGAATTCGGATATATTTTGCCCAAAATAACTCCCTCTCCCGACTCCAGGCAGGAAATGTACGATTACAGTAAACCATGATTTTTTAATATGCATTACATATAATCCAATAATGAATCTGACTGGCACAAATCACAACACAAACATTCTAATTCACAGGCTCCATAAGTCCACTACCATTAGGGCTAATGTTTTGCGGTGTTTAACACAAAATAACTATCTTTGTGTTATGTAAGATTGTCATTTAATTACAACGTGATGAATTTAAAAGTACCATCCAAATACTTTACCATTTTGAAGTTCGAGAGAGTTATTTATCATTTTTTGTGATTGGTAAATGTCTAACACAATCCACTGTAGTCTTTGTAAAATCACCAGTTTATTTTATTATGCGTGTTGTGTAATGTGCTTTTCCACCACATCTAATTTTGTATAAACATTGCAAAACCAAAACCCTGGCTTATTTTATGTCGATGATAAGTAGAGATGATTTCATTATGTCATAGTCACTTGCGTTCAGGGTCCATTATACCTTCCAATTTCTAAATTCCCCTACAATTCTAATTTTCCCTTCCAGTTTGTGTTGAAACATCAGAATCGAACATACTAATGAACTCTGTTCAATAATGTAAGCCTTGCATGCCTTAGTTTTCATATTTATGAATAAACTCCTAGGGTCATTCTAGCTGCAAATTGTAGCTCAAAAGACTTTTTGACAGAAAATGTTGTCGTCTTTAGAGCTACAATTGGTGCTATTACTGCTAATGGAGCAAAGTAATGATTATGCAAACCATTATAAAAACGTTTGTTTGCATTTTTATCGTACTTGTTTGATATCGCTTACCTACTAGGCAATAAAACTCAACCACATAAAATATCGAATTCTCATCGAGGCATTATTTTTATACATAATACATATGAAGGTCTTTCTGAAGAGAATCTATACAGCAAGTCCACAAATTGTGAATTTGACGTCTTTTGAGCGGTACGGTAAATATTAAGAATGGTTGTTATGCTTGTTTTTGGACAAAAATTATATGTAAATGCATGTATACGCATAAAATAATTGGAAACCTACAAAAAAGTAAAGAAAACTATGCCCGAGTGATTTTCGGAGGCAGTGCTCCACTAAGACACATAGGGACCAATTCGTACCCGGCCGAAAGGTATAGTAGGCCGGGTACGTATATTCGTTCTAGGGTCATTCCGTGAGTCTAAAAGGTATATGAACAGATTTAGGAGCAGTCAGTTTCATGTTTCAGCAAAATGTTGAACAACGTTCATAGGCTAGCTACCAGACTCCAAGTTGTTGAGAAAACTTTCTCAACATAGTTCTTCACTAGATTATCTAAATGCAATGATTTTAAACTAAGGATCATACAAATTAAATGATGGTTTCCATATCCTACAGACTGCTCACGCCAGTCTATTATGAAATACATCACAATTGTTTCAACATTGGATCATAATTTTATGTAAATTATTGATTCCATTAGATTGTGATGTTATTCTCTAGAAAATGGTTATGCTTTCTTTTATTGTCAGTCTGATTGTTTCTCCTTTGGACATGCAATAACAAAATTATCATTTATAATAGAATTATTAAATAAATTATTCAGAGAATCATAACTGTTTCCCATTTCTAGTGATAGAATGTCAGTACAACAATATGAGACTGACCTGATCTTGTTATGGGCCTCTTATAGATAATTACTTACAAATTTCAGTGCATAGCAAACAAAACTTTTTCCTGAAATGATGCAAAAGTCGAATACACAACTTTTTGTGGCTTATATCTTTCTGGCTAGATTAATTCTTTCATGATATATCATAAGAAATATCGTTAGAAAGGCATTGAAAACTCGTTTAGGAGTCATATAATGGTAACAGTTGACCTGCTTCCCAGCTGTTATAGCTTAACTCATTAGTAATAAATACATTACAAAATAAAATTTCATTTCTTATCACACATTTGTTGTAATTAAATATTTTTTAAATTACATTTTCAACAATGAATAATGTTTCATTTCTCTTTTTATACCATGGACGCACACCTACTTTAAAACTACCCGGCATCAGACGTCCATCTGTAGTACACCTTGACGCACCGTAATAAACGTGAAAGAACTAGATCAAAACGCGTAAAAATTAGGAAACCCTATCAGATCGTTACGTGCCTAGATAGGGCATAATGGTATCTGTCGTAGACCGTATGCCAATACGTAGCATGTATTTCACCTCCGGGAGAAACAATTTCCCCCGTACCCGAGGAACGCCATGTAATCCGTAAAAGAGCGTGGCAAAACCTGAAAAGACTTCAATACAAAAGAGAAAATGGCCTAACTTCCACGGCACATTACGCTTCAGGCTAACGGGGTTGCTGTGGCCGCCGGGAACATAATGTACACCTATATGACAACACTTGTGGGTTATTTTGTTTCATCTCGTTTCTTATAAAGTATGGTTCAAATATCATTTATTTTTGTTTGTTTGGTTTGTTTCTTTTTTGTTGTTTTTTTACCTATCTTCATCCACTGTATTTATACATCGATGTTTCTATGCAAAGGTGGTGTTTAAGCTAATGTTAAAAAAAATCTTAAAAACTGCCCACAAGTTATCCGTTTAAAATGCGTTACTTTTTCCTTTTGTGATTTAAAGAGGCCCAAAGGGCCTGAATTCTTTGTATTGATTTTCCATTAAAACTGCTTGCACACAAATGCCTAAATGAGTAAGGCTTTTTTTGAATATTCTCCATGTGTTATTCATAAATCATTTAAGTAGATCGTATACTTTGTATTTAAGTCATTTCTTTTTTGATATTTAATGGAAATATTGTTTTTTTTTTACAAAAAGTAAACACTTTTGGGAAAAAAGAAAACGAAACATTGGTCTTTATCATCTCATTCCACCCTGTTACTGGTATTGTCCAAAATTTTACCCCGCATTAAAAATACTCCTAAGACATCTTCTGTCTATGTGTAAAGAAATGTCGAAATTAATATCCGGGAAAGCAGTTTTTGAGTGATTTGAAAACAGGGAGTGAAGGAAGCAACGAACCACTTCTTTGTTAGTATACCTAGCAATACATTTCTAGTTTATTATTCCTTAGTCGTATGTAAGTGAAAATAAGTGTAGTTATAATTTTAAATGCTAAATATCATGGTAACACCTTTGGAAATATTGGTTGCCAAGGTAACAAAACGGGGCCTCTGATTGGTTGGAATTTAGATGTTTTCATATTTAAGGTGATAGTCTCATATTGTCAAAATATCTTCCATCGTTTAATTTTCATTTTAATCAGTTCATGAATATATAATATTGGTGTGTACATTCTGTCAAAATTAAAAAAAAATGGAACCACACGCTTTGTCTGTGTTGATACCTGAACGTGTCAACTTTGTGGTATCAGTGTTATTATTAAAATATCATGGTCATATCTATTGTTTCCATATGAAAAAAAATTCAAAAGCAATATAGTTTTTAAGAGCATTTTTTGGTTAAATAGGGTCATGTTTATGTCTCGTTCGTATTAATTTTCTGCCATATTAGGACATAGATATAAAAATAAAATCAATTTTGATATAAAACTAATGTAATCAAGAGTAGTATTGTAGCTTTCATTTTTTTTAGAAAAGTTTTGGAGATATCGCGAAATTCGATACTGACCTAACGATTCAAATTCCGGATATTGCTGATCCAGGTCCCATTTTACAATTTGATATTCATTCGTCTGTCTGTCTGTCTGTCTGTCTGTCTGTCTGTCTGTCTGTCTGTCTGTCTGTCTGTCTGTCTGTCTGTCTGTCTGTCTGTCTGTCCGTCTGTTTGTAACACTTCGTTTCTGGGCAATAACTGTAACAAATGTATACTGAATTTCTTCAAACTTGGTGACAAGGTTAAATGCCTTAAGGGCTCGGCCAAGATCGACCGCGACTTTCAACGGACCTTATTTAGCAGAGTTATGGTCCTTTGAATTACTAATATCGCCATTTTCTGCCACTTCTGTACAATAACTGTAATAAATATTAACCGATTTACTTCAAACTTGGTAACAAGGTTCAATGCCTTAAGTGCCTTGCCAGGTTCGATCAACCCTTTCAGCGGATGTTATTTATCAGAATTATGGCCCTTTAATTTACCATCAATGTCATTTTTCTGCAGTTTCTGTGTAATAACTAACAAATGTTAAAACTAATATTGTTAAAACTAGGTAACAGAGTTAAATGCCTTAAGGGCTTATTCAAGTTCGATCGCCACTCTAGGCAGATCTAAATTAGCAGAGCAATGGCCCTTTGTATTTCTGCGAGGTAATATTTCTGCATATTGTCACAAGTGTTATTAAATCTGAAACGATTTTTATTATTGTGTGTCCAGAGCAGGAAATACATAATGTCGCCATGACAACGCTTCGTTAATGGCGTGTTTCCTTTCATTTCTCATGTATCATGTTTCAAATATCTGTTTCGATTTGGGTTTTTGATAATCTATTCTGATCCACTGCATTTGTGCATCGATGTTCATCGTTTGTATCCAATTCCCTAACATGGCATATTGAAGAATTTCTTTATCGAAACATTAACCTATGATCGAAAACTCGCTCTAGACTATTAAGTTACTCAAATATAAACTTATGGAACATAGAGAGAATAAAGATTATTATTCGTGAATCATAATCAGTGCAATACAGTTTCACAATAAATGCTAGTCATGGTTAAAAGTATTTCAAAAGCAAATGAATTACTAATACCAAAGTTATGAAAAAATACAACGATGTATAAATAAATGCATATTAACTTAAATGAATAAATTAAAAAAACAATCTCATAATAGAAAGTGAATATATACAAAGTTTAATAAATGAATGCATAACGAAATATTTTGGACAAGAAAGTATCTGTCTGTTATTACAGAGGAATGCGTCCATGTCTAAGAGAAATTAGTATTATTAGAATTAGATATCACGTGACAAAATGCTGGATTCTGATTGGCTACACAGATGGGTACTATTTGCAATAGTGCCCGGGAAAGCGGGCACTATTGAAGTGGCGCGAAATTGAACGTGAATGTATTGTGACGTCACCATTACATGACATCATTATAACGTTGCGCTTCGACCAAGACGTCAAAATGGCGGACAGGCTGCTGTGTGCGGGGATGGAAGCAAATGTTGCTTTTCAACAGAATACAGTTCACTTATGTTCAATATTAAACTACTTTTAATCTTCATGAAGCTGAATCCCGTTTTATAGAAACACATATTTCTGCAACAATTAATATGTTGTACTTTTAATGTAACAGCGTGGTGTGGAAATTGTCTCGTGTTAGGATAGTCTATTCCATCCCTCGACAATACTATGAGGCCATAGTGCCCTCTCAACCAGGCCATAACAGATAAATATGTTCCCCCTATTTGTTTAAGTGTTTGATGTGTTTTTAAATTACAATATCAAATTGAATGCCTCGCATTCCAACGTAGCGCAATACTTACATATAATAGTTAAAGTTTATATCTTTTAAACAACGTCCATTTAGGAAAACCCGCTGAGATATGCAGCAGTTAGAGGTCATATGGGCATCACAAAACTGTTGTTAAGTAACGGAGCAGACCCCAATAAGGTACGTATACCATAACCATCAGTTGCAATCATATTTTTTATTTGTTGTGAACTGAAAAGTTTATTTACCCTTTGGCAATACCAGTATGATGACATCCGAAGGAATGTTACGTATGGAATAAAGTGACTTACGAAGTAGATATTTTACTCGCAAAACACTGAAAACGTGGAAAGTTACGCGAGGGAAAAGATTCGCTTATTATGCGAAGATCGCTTAATCTCGAAAGTAACATCGGATTATAGTATATAACAATACATACGAGGTTACAGGGGTCGATTTCATTAGAATGTTATACCATAACACATACGAGGTGACAGGGGGCGATTTCTTAGATTGGTAGGGAGAAGGGACAATGTGTAAATGCATTTTGTTGATAAAGATAAATTCATACAAAATGACGGGGTAATTTCATCAGATTGGTTAAGATTAATTCCTTAGCCGTTGTTTTTCTTTCTATCGTACATTTGAAAATGTCTCCATAAACTTATTTTCACAGTCGTTTGACACATTTTGGCGGTTCTGATTGGCCATGCAAAATCTGCCTTCTTCAAATTCTTTTAAATTGAAATTCAGTTACTAGAAAGAAAACCAGAATCTAGGTTGTTGTGAACTGAAAGGTTTATTTACTTTTTGGCAATACCAGTATGGTGACACCCGAAGGAATGTTACATATGGAATAAAGTGACTTACGAAGTAGATATTTTACTCGCAAAACACTGAAAATGTGGAAAGTTACGCGAGGGAAAAGATTCGCTTATTATGCGAAGATCGCTTAATCTCGAAAGTAACATCGGATTATAGTATATAACAATACATACGAGGTTACAGGGGCCGATTTCATTAGATTGTTAGATCATAACACATAACACATACTTAGGTGACAGGGGCCGATTTCTTAGATTGGTAGACATCAATCCATACAATGTGACAGGGGTCGATTTCTTAGATTGATACACATAAATTCATACAATGTAACAGGGGGCGATTTCTTATTGGTAGATTGATAGACATCAATCCATACAAGGTGACAAGGGGGCGATTTCATCGTGGGGCAATTTTATTGATTGGTAAAGACGAATTCATACGAAGGGACAATGTGTAAATGCATTCCGTTGATAAAGATAAATTCATACAAAAGGACGGGGTAATTTCATCAGATTGGTTAAGATTAATTCCTTTCGCCGTTGTTTTTCTTTCTATCGTACATTTGAAAATGTCTCCATAAACTTATTTCCACAGTCGTTTGACACATTTTGGCGGTTCTGATTGGCCATGCAAAATTTGCCTTCTTCAAATGCTTTTAAATTGAAATTCATCTACTTGTTTTTAAAAAGAAAACTAGAATCAACGTTTTTTCGGAGAAAAATAAGAATTATCAACGAACGATCATCATCGAGAGTCTTTTTTCTGTCAGTTTGTGTGTAGGTACTAATTATTCAAATATTGTACAAATAGATATATTCCATTTTTCGTGGTGAGGCAAATTTCATGAATAAATTATCTTTTGAACATGGTTAGCGCTACACGTATTCTTCTATATTTACTGTTTAATCCCTTAACTACCAGATACGCCAAATTACGCCAATAACGTGTTGGTGTTAAATATCGTCAAAACTCCCTTATTTCAGGAGATATGGAAATACTGATTAATCCTGTTGAAACTGGAGATCAGAAGTAATATTTCGGGTTCGTACAAAATTTTCTTTTGATAATGACTTCAGGATGTTTTATTGAGTTTAAAAAGATGCCGACTGAAAAACTGAACATTTTAAATTGAGGACGTTGTCCTTTGAACTTCACAATGTTGATAACTTATAATCCCAATTTTATCTTGATATTGCAATATCTACAAAAACAATTTCAGAAACAAAGATTTCATCAACAAAGTGCGTGTGATAAGTGGTTTTACGCGATACGTAGCATTATATTTTGAGTTTTAACGGCGAATTATTTATGTTGGTTACGATTAAACTAAACAAGTTGTTATTAATTCACATATACGAGGAGTGAGAGGACAATTCTATCAGGTTGGTAAAGACCAAGCGATATTTGAGCTGAGGGGTGATGATTTGAAATGGGATGGGGTGGAACTAAACAAACCTGTTATCTTAAATAGCTGCCCTGTCCTTTAGGCTTATTAACTTTTCAGTGGATTCTAACAGCTAGTTCACAACATCTAGGTTGCAAGCTGAAGCTGAAGACTTTCAAATAGAGGCCTCTGTTGCTATGAGGTCAAGGTATCCCGGCGATTTATATTTATTACTAGCCATTTTCAGGTTTGAAACCAAAATTCGAAAACATGGCACAACCTTAATGACACTAGTTGTTAAGAGAATGTCCACCTGATCATAGCCAACATCTGCCTCTATTGCTTCAAAAATAAATTGGTAATTGATTACTGGAGTGTTCTTTCTGGACCACAAAAATTTAACATGTCAAACATTTATCACATGTACAGTTATATGCCTATTATTTACTCTTATATTTCATGATATACTATATAATTACATTACTGAATGTTAAAAATCTTCAAAATAAAATGCCTGCTCAAATAATTACAATTGAAACGTATGTAACTTCGTAAAACCGAAAAACCGAGGCTTTACCGAGTCTTCTAAGTTCTCAGTGTCGAGAACAACAGTATCCTGTATATTGTAAGATAATAAGCGAGTGCTATATAAAATTACTTTTTATTAATATTTGCTTAAATACAACCTTCAGTTGTAAAGTAAATAAAAGCAATAAAGGTTTATTAGATCAAACGTATATCTTATTATGTTCTTATGATAAAGATAACCGAGAAATCCCCAAGCCTGTTTTTTTAAATCATATCATGATTGTCTTAGTATCATTGTAACATGTTTCAAATATCTATTTCGGTTTGGGTTTTTTTAAAAATCTATTCTGATTCACTGCATTTGTGCATCGATGCTTCTTTGTTTGTATGCTATTCCGTAACATGGATTGTTGAAGTGTTCCTCTATCGAAACATTCACCTATGATCGAAAATTCGCCCTAGACTATTAAGTTACTCAAATATAAACATTTGAAACATAGAGAGAATAAAGATTATTATTCGTGAATCATAATCAGTGCAATACAGTTTCACAATAAATTCTAGTCATGGTTAAAAGTATTTCAAAAGCAAATTAATTACTAATACCAACTTTATGAAAAAATACAACGATGTATAAATAAATGCATATTAACTTAAATGAGTAAATTTGAAAAACAATGTCATCATAGAAAGTGAAAATAAGCAAATGTATAAAAAGTTTAATAAATGAATGCACAACGATATATTTTGAACAAAAAAGTATCTGTCTAATATCATAGAGGAATGCCTCCATGTCTTAGAGAAAATACATTTTTCCACTTATAGTTTACGTGTTTGATGTGTTTTTAAATTACAATATAAATGTGAATGTCTCGCATTCTAATATAGCGCAATATTTACATAGATTTGTTAAAGTTAATACCTTGCAATATCTAACAACATCCATTTAGGGTCACGCACTAGTATATGCAGCAGCTAGAGGTCGTATGGACATCACAAAACTGTTGTTAAGCAACAGAGCAGACCCCAATAAGGTACGTATACCATAACCATCAGTTGCAATCACATATTTGATTTCAAAATATTTTATTGAACAATACAAGTTATACAGGAATTACAGAGAAAGATATTATATTATTGTATTGATAAAAGGATTAGACAACAGGCAAAGCCTATATAGGTCCTCTCCAATCTGCAATCACATAACTAGCCTTTGTTGAATTTGTCGTGGCACATGTACCAGTAGGGTGACACCCGAAGGAATGCTTCTGATGAAATTAAGTGAGTTACGAAGTAGAGATTATACTCCTGAAAATACTGTAAACGTTGAAATACACGAGGGAAAAAGTTTTGCTTGCAGGGCGAAGATCGCTTAATCAAAAAAAATTTCCCCTGATCATAATAGTTTGCCTATGTATATACTTTGTTTTGTAAAAGTCTGAAAGTGTATATATATATATCGTGAAAAAAAAACACTCCGAAATATTTACATATGTAATTAGCGTAAATAAACATTTGCGCAGATATACACGCATAGAGTGGATTGGAGGGCGCAAGAGAATCGATTACATTTGGTTGGTAAAGAACAATCCAAACGAGGGGACAAGTGGCGATTCCATCAGGTTTAACAAACTCAATTCATACGGGAAGAGATTCCATCAGTTAGATAATGATCAATTGTTACGAAGTGATTTCGTCATGTTGCCAATGATCAATTCACATCAAAGGATATCCGAGCGAACTTATCAGATTGGTAAAGATCCATTCATACGTGAGAACAGGGGCGATGAAAATTTATTGTAAAAGATCAATCTATACAAGGGGACAGTGGACGTTTTCTTTATGTTGGTAAAATTCATGTCATGCCAGTGGATATTGGACAATGTCATTGTGTTATTAATATCCTCCAAATCCAGTGGGACAGTGGGCAATTTCATATATTTACATATGCCCCTATATAGTCAATTGGAGGAGAGTTGCGTTCAAATTAGGGTAAACGCAACGGCGTATGAATACAAACCCAGAGTAGGATCGGTCTACTTCTAGTTCAAGCGTCGGTAGATTTTGCGTCATATGATAATCTAAATAAACTTTAATTACTTAATTAACATTTTACCTTTTCACAGTTGACATATTTGCTTTGAAAATAAACTAAAAAACGATTTCTGTCTTCTATTGTCTAAAGACTGATCCTTTGGCGGCACAGAAAATATCATGCTCGTCATTAGCCTACTCGGTTGGCCTACTTTATAAAGTGTAAACAAAGTTTCCTCGTTGTCGGATTCAAAATAATATTAAAGAGTTGTTATTAGATCCAATTAAAATGTATTTGACATAAAAACAAAATAGATTATATGTGTTCAAGCATTGTAACGGTAATAAACAACAAAATGAATCGCTGGTCGAGGCTACAACCGGGGGCTTTCCTCAGGAATGTTCGAGGAATTCCATAGTCACACACCATGCAAACACTTATCTATCATCCGTACAATAAAACAAAAGTCGTGACTATGAAGAATTTAGACTATATCGCGTACGTAGACCGATACATACATTACAAACATTCAGCAGCTCAACAGTCATAACATTTGATCAACAGGCTATTTCACAGTTACTTTCCTCGGTTGAAAATCAAATATGGCGGCTCGCTCCACTTCGGACCGCATCACTACCCTGACAGTCGTTCCGCCTCGGTTATCTCAATTTTTTTTCGAAATGGACATTATTGATACATTATCAAATTGAAAAGAAAGACATTATTTAAAAATAATTAAAGGCGTCATTGTTATATTTCAAATCAAACTGCAGCTATAACATTCAACAATCGGAACTATATCTTCGGTCATCCTGACTACCGTAGTTACCCAACTCAGCAACCATCACCGTTTTTATATTTGACGTAAAAGTAGACTTATCTATGTAAAATATAAATATTGAACAGTGTTTTGATTGCGTTAAAGGTGGTATGAACGCAATGGGATACAGACATATTCTACTAGTGGGGGAGGAGAAATAGGTTCCCATGTACCCCTCTAACAGATTTTTGAAACATGGTTTTTAGGACCGGTATGGTGTCTAGTTTCATTTTATGCTTGTTGCCATTGACAACTAATGTCCCATGGGGTTCATATAGCGGCCATCTTGGATTTCAGGTATCAAAAATGGCCAAAATGACACATTCGCATATATGCGCATAGATAGAGAACCAGACAACATTCAGAGGCAAATAAACACATTTTTGATGTGATTGAAACATGATGAATACGATTAAATCATAATAATGACGTTACGTCTTCTCATTTTTGTAAAATGACGGGAAAACAATATAATATAATTTTTATCACAAGTAAAACAATTGATGGTCAAATCACCTTGTAACAGTCATTTCGAATTGTACTTGCCCATGTGTAAACATATGTGTACTATAAAAAAGATAGATCACATCAATGAGGTCGGAAAAAAGAGAGGGACCCCCCCCCCCCCCACGGAAAAAAGAGAGGGAACCCCCCCCCCCCCCTATAAAAATGTATTAAAAATGGCCAAAATGACACATTCGTATATACGCGCATAGATTTTTTAGGGAAAAAAAGCTGAAAATGTTATTGTTTTCCCGTCATTTCACAAAAAATGAGAAGACGTAGCGTCATCATTATGATTTAATCGTATTCAGCATGTTTCAATCATATCAAAAAATGTTGTTTTTTTTTGCCTCTGAATGTTGTCTGATTCTCTATCTATGCGCATATATGCGAATTTGTCATTTTGGCCATTTTTTGATACCTGAAATCCAATATGGCCGCCATATGACCCCCATGGGACATTAGTTGTCGATGGTAACAAGCATAAAATGAAACTAGGCATCATACCGGTCCTAAAAAAATGTTTCGAAAAACTGTCAGAGGGGTACATGGGAACCTATTTCTCCTCCCCCACTAAAGTGCTTTACTATAGATTGCTAGGGAACATCCCTTTGTAAATCTTACAAATTAACAACACTGTTTCTTCACGGAAAAATGTTTTGGTCTAAAAACAATATTTGTCCTATTTTATTCACATTTCTTTATAATAAAAAGCACTAAAAATTTGAATTTAGTCGTATAGAATGTATCACCGATTACACATTAACTGCCTGATTCGACGTGGACCTGTACTTAATCTATTTTAATCTATCCCAACATCCATTTAGTTTTACGCGCTGGATTATGCAGCTGAGAGAGGTCATGTGGACATCACAAAAATGTTGTTAAGCAACGGAGCAGACCCCAATAAGGCATGTATACCATAACCATCAGTTGCAATCACATCTCTAGTCTTTATTAGTTTGTCGTGGACTGAAACGTTTTATTTTCGCCTTGATAATACCAGTAGGGTTACACTCGAAGGAATTCTACGGATGAAATGAAGTAAGTTACGAAGTAGAGATTATACTCTTGAAAATACTGTAAACGTTGAAATTTTGGCGACGATTGCTTAATCCCAAAAATCCCCCTGCTCATAACAGTTTAAACAGGGTGGGGAGTGTGTGTGTGTGTGTGTGTGGGGGGGGGGGGGGGGGGGGGGGGGGGGGGGGCAATGTCCCACGTCTTTGTAACCTCGTCATTCGTGTTCTTCTCTTCTGTCAGGAAATGCGGTTGACTCTCTTAGTCAAGCATCTTCCAGACAGGTTGAATGTTCTGGCGGATATTCTTTCCAGACGTTGCAAGCCGATTGTGACAGAAAGGCAGCTAAATCTCCCGATCTTCTTCGAGGGCATTTACTAGGTGTGGAACATACCTCATATAGACCTTTTCGCCACTTCGCCACTAATTGTCCACTTTTGTCTCTCCGGTGCCAGACCAAATGACTTGGGATGTGGACGCTCTATCTCTAGATTGGGAGGGGATACATGCTTCTGCATTCCCTCCATTCAACCTGGTGGGCAGGGTTCTAATAGAAGTTTCGGGAGCATAATTTCCCCCTCCTTCTGATAGCGCCCCTGTGACCGAAATCCTGGTTTCCGGAGCTTTTTTCGTTTCTGTTGGTGGATATTTCTCTGGTTTTCCCACTCACAACCAATCTCCTGCACGAGCCTCGGTCCCAGAAGATCCATTTAAGAGCGTGCAAGCTATCTCAGGAGGCCTCGCTCAGTACAGTACGGCTTCTCTTAAGACGTGTCAGCTCGCATCGCCCGATCAATAAGTCTTCCTCACCTACCGTCTAACAGTCAGGGAAGATCGTCTGTGATTGGTGTATCGACAGGAAGATTGATCAGGTGAAGGCCCCTGCCAAGCTGATTATTTGTTTAGGGAAAGCAAACTTGCCTCTAGTACTATTGCAGGCTATCGCATGGCTATTTCCAGTGTACTGTATTCTCATGGTACACCAGAGTTAGGGTCATCCAACTCTTTGTCTGCCTTGATTAGGTGGTTCAGTCTGGACAGGCCTATGGTACGGCAGTTAGCTCCACAGTGGAATCTAGCACTTGTGTTACTGAAAGAGGCTCCTTAAGAGCCTTTGGTGTCGGTCTCCATTAAGGTTTTTACTTTTGACTTCCTGATTGCTTGTGCCTCAGGCCGTAGGAGGAGTGATATCCATCTATTCACTTTTCGTACTTCGTTAGGCCAGATATAGATCTAGTACCCTATTCACTGATCGTGCCTTTATGGTAAATATTCACAATCTCTATTGAGTCGAAGGAGAATGATCTGCTGCTTTGTCCCAGTCGGATGCTTACGTTTTCCCTTGATAAAACAAGGGGGCGATGTACTATTCCTGCCCATTAAACAGGGTCAGCAGGATTTCTCCTCCCAGGACATCTCCAAATGGATATGTCAGGTGATCAGGATTGCTTAATAGTAGTCTAATTATCAATCTGGGGCGAAATGAAAGGAGATGGCCCATGACGTTAGAGCCCTTGTGGCTTCTTTGGCTCTCAATAATGAGTCCTGGTTCCAGGACATCATGTCTGCTGCCTACGGTCCCTGTCTTCTTATTCTAATTGACTGTTTTCCTAGGGTCCCGTTGTGGCGTCCCAGTCTGTGAACTGTTCTCCCTCAGCAGATATTATATGTATTTGTAGTGTTTAACTTATGCAAGCAGGCATCACAATGGTACATCTTTTTCATGGGGAGGTATATCCAAAATTGAAGGAGAATAATTCGAACCCAGTTGTTTCCACTAAAAAGAAATACATTATTACGGTTATTGGGAACTGCCTGATATTATGTATTAAACATGTGAAGTAGCCTTTGGATGTTAACTGGATCGGGGATTTTTTTTTAATTATTGGGGAGGGGGTTGGAGGTCATCTCGTTTTTTCTGCTAAAAACATAAATATCTCCTTTTATGATGCATATACAATGTATGTTTAGACAAGTGTCAGTTCAATTCAGAATATCTCTTTTTATAGTACACATATGTTTACACAAGGGTTTGTGCAATTCGAATGAAATGACTGTTACAAGGTGTTCTGTCCATCAAATTGTTTTACTCCTGATGTAAATTATGACATTTATCGATTTTTAGGGGGGATAAAAAAGCTGAACATTTTATTGTTTCTCTCGTCATTTACACATTGAGATGTAGAGTGACGTTGACGTCATCATTATGATTTAATCGTTCTTTTCAGGCATGTTTCAATCATATAAAAAAATGTGTAAATTTGCCTCTGAATGTTTGTCTGGATCTCTATCTATGCGTAGCGTATATACGAATGTGTCATTTTGGCCCAATTTGATATTCGAATTTAAATTAAGAGCAGATACAAAATCGTCTGTTTTCATAGAATTCCACTTAATACTAGGACAATTACTTACTTGGTTTTTAGATTGCGAACAAATTTCATAGTTAATATTTACTTTGAAGTGAAGTTGTTTATGAACATCGGAGAACATCGGATTAAATTCACAGACTTCAAAGTCAGATACAAACTTAAAACTTGCAGCTGACAAAAGAAGATAGTCTACCACGCTTACATCTCGACATGTTCGTTTCTCCTATAAATATATCTTTTCCTATACGTCCATTAGCTATAAATATAGAACATCGCTTACATAACTCAATAAGTCGTGTCCCATACCTGTTTGGATTACTGTTATCCATGCTATATCTAGTTAAAGGAACATTTTGATCAAGAAGCTGTTGAATTGAATACATGTTATTGCTATCATTATTATTATCAGAAATATTTAGTATACCAAAAAGATTTTCATCCGGTACAATATAATCAGATAATGTCGCTGATCTTGCATTAAAATCACCAGTTAATATTATGTTATGATTATGTTTAGAAAGTGCTATCAATTCATCTTCCAAATCGGTAAAGGCATTTTCTGACGAATATTTGGAATATTCTGGAGGAATGTACACACATCCAAATAAAACATTGTTATGTATTAATGATTTGTTTTTAGTTATTTCAAACCACTGTACAAACTCCGATTCGGTTTTATGAAAATGCAAAACATCAGCCAATATCTGCTTATATATAACAATAATTCCTCCAGACTTGTCGGGAACGTACAAATGGACTAGCCTAACCCATTATAAATAGAAGGGGATGGCAGGTGGAATATTGGAAATACGATATACTTATCTACAACCGGATTTTTTTTAGCTGAAGTTGAATAAGGTTTATTTGCATTATCACTTTTTTCAGCTTAAGTCAAAAAGATTTCAACTTAAGTCAAAAAGATTTTTTTTGACTTAAGTGAAAAAAAGTGATAATGCAAAAGACCTTTTTTTAACTTAAGTTGAAATCTTTTTAGCTTAAGCTAAAATCTTTTTAACTTAAGCTAAATAACTTTTTAACTTAAGCTATTATGAATTAAATATCAAAACAGCTTGCCATAATTTATATCAATTTAAATGAAGTCTAACTAATATGTTTTCAAATTTTCTAAAAGTAATATCACTTCAATTGAGACTTAACATAGCAGTCTATGGGATAAAAGCGGCTGAAAATGAAATATTAAAAATGAAATCTGCAGCATTAAAACTGAACGATTTCACCATTTTATTTTTCGAGATCGGCAGCCATACGTGTACGTGTAACACAGTAGTTTAATTACTATTCGTCATTTTGTTACGATACAAGAGCATTCCATTAAAACAACATGTACATATTAAATAACAAAATATATATCTTAAACAAGTCCTTATTGAGATAAAAGTGTTGGTAATTATTAATATGATTTATTTTCCAAACAATGCTGTGGCCTGCGGTGATCTACCAGCGACGAAGCCATGCACGAGCGGCCGTGGTCTAGCCAGATATGGTCCACCTTTCGTTATGTTATATAGTGTTGTGAGCAGCTTTTTCATGTGCAACAGAAACATGACAATAAAATCAATTATCTATTCATAACTTTTTCACAACATGGATTTCTACGTGTGAACAAAAAACGGGTTCGTGTGATGTGACGACCCGGCACCGCTTCGCAAGCTGGCTTAACACTAAATCTACAGAAATATATTTAGCAATAAACAATTGTAAATATCAAAATATAAATGTCTGTAGCCTCTTAAACAATAAGAAACCATTTTAAAATCAGAATTTGCAAGTATGAAAGTGTATACTTTTGCCACAGTATCGATTGTGTAGCAGGGCTGTACGTATCTGTTATTGTTTTCATTAGTCGACATACAGTGTTTGTACCTTTGAGGACCCGGATGTAAATTTTCTGTGACGTCACGCCATCTTTTCTGAAATCTCCTATATATAAATTTTTTTAATTAAATGCATAACGAAATATTTTGGACAAGAAAGTATCTGTCTGTTATTACAGAGGAATGCGTCCATGTCTAAGAGAAATTAGTATTATTAGAATTAGATATCACGTGACAAAATGCTGGATTCTGATTGGCTACACAGATGGGTACTATTTGCAATAATGCCCGGGCAAGCGGGCACTATTGAAGTGGCGCGAAATTGAACGTGAATGTATTGTGACGTCACCATTACATGACATCATTATAACGTTGCGCTTCGACCAAGACGTCAAAATGGCGGACAGGCTGCTGTGTGCGGGGATGGAAGCAAATGTTGCTTTTCAACAGAATACAGTTCACTTATGTTCAATATTAAACTACTTTTAATCTTCATGAAGCTGAATCCCGTTTTATAGAAACACATATTTCTGCAACAATTAATATGTTGTACTTTTAATGTAACAGCGTGGTGTGGAAATTGTCTCGTGTTAGGATAGTCTATTCCATCCCTCGACAATACTATGAGGCCATAGTGCCCTCTCAACCAGGCCATAACAGATAAATATGTTCCCCCTATTTGTTTAAGTGTTTGATGTGTTTTTAAATTACAATATCAAATTGAATGCCTCGCATTCCAACGTAGCGCAATACTTACATATAATAGTTAAAGTTTATATCTTTTAAACAACGTCCATTTAGGATAACGCGCTGAGTTATGCAGCAGTTACAAGTCATATGGGCATCACAAAACTGTTGTTAAGTAACGGAGCAGACCCCAATAAGGTACGTATACCATAACCATCAGTTGCAATCATATTTTTTATTTGTTGTGAACTGAAAAGTTTATTTACCCTTTAGCAATACAAGTATGATGACATCCGAAGGAATGTTACGTATGGAATAAAGTGACTTACGAAGTAGATATTTTACTCGCAAAACACTGAAAACGTGGAAATTTACACGAGGGAAAAGATTCGCTTATTATGCGAAGATCGCTTAATCTCGAAGGTACCCGCGATTATAGTATATAACAATACATACGAGGTTACAGGGGTCGATTTCATTAGAATGTTATACCATAACACATACGAGGTGACAGGGGGCGATTTCTTAGATTGGTAGGGAGAAGGGACAATGTGTAAATGCATTTTGTTGATAAAGATAAATTCATACAAAATGACGGGGTAATTTCATCAGATTGGTTAAGATTAATTCCTTAGCCGTTGTTTTTCTTTCTATCGTACATTTGAAAATGTCTCCATAAACTTATTTTCACAGTCGTTTGACACATTTTGGCGGTTCTGATTGGCCATGCAAAATCTGCCTTCTTCAAATTCTTTTAAATTGAAATTCAGTTACTAGAAAGAAAACCAGAATCTAGGTTGTTGTGAACTGAAAGGTTTATTTACTTTTTGGCAATACCAGTATGGTGACACCCGAAGGAATGTTACATATGGAATAAAGTGACTTACGAAGTAGATATTTTACTCGCAAAACACTGAAAACGTGGAAAGTTACGCGAGGGAAAAGATTCGCTTATTATGCGAAGATCGCTTAATCTCGAAAGTAACATCGGATTATAGTATATAACAATACATACGAGGTTACAGGGGTCGATTTCACTAGATTGTTAGACCATAACACAGACGAGGTGACAGGGGCCGATTTCTTAGATTGGTAGACATCAATCCATACAATGTGACAGGGGTCGATTTCTTAGATTGATACACATAAATTCATACAATGTAACAGGGGGCGATTTCTTAGATTGGTAGACATCAATCCATACAAGGTGACAGGGGGCGATTTCATCTTGGGGCGATTTTATTGATTGGTAAAGACGAATCCATACGAAGGGACAATGTGTAAATGCATTCCGTTGATAAAGATAAATTCATACAAAAGGACGGGGTAATTTCATCAGATTGGTTAAGATTAATTCCTTAGCCGTTGTTTTTCTTTCTATCGTACATTTGAAAATGTCTCCATAAACTTATTTCCACAGTCGTTTGACACATTTTGGCGGTTCTGATTGGCCATGCAAAATTTGCCTTCTTCAAATGCTTTTAAATTGAAATTCAGCTACTTGTTTTTAAAAAGAAAACTAGAATCAACGTTTTTTCGGAGAAAAATAAGAATTATCAACGAACGATCATCATCGAGAGTCTTTTTTCTGTCAGTTTGTGTGTAGGTACTGATTATCAAATATTGTACAAATAGATATATTCCATTTTCCTGGTGAGGCAAATTTCATGAATAAATTATCTTTTGAACATGGTTAGCGCTACACGTATTCTTCTATATTTACTGTTTAATCCCTTAACTACCAGATACGCCAAATTACGCCAATAACGTGTTGGTGTTAAATATCGTCAAAACTCCCTTATTTCAGGAGATATGGAAATACTGATTAATCCTGTTGAAACTGGAGATCAGAAGTAATATTTCGGGTTCGTACAAAATTTTCTTTTGATAATGACTTCAGGATGTTTTATTGAGTTTAAAAAGATGCCGACTGAAAAACTGAACATTTTAAATTGAGGACGTTGTCCTTTGAACTTCACAATGTTGATAACTAATAATCCCAATTTTATGTTGATATTGCAATATCTTCAAAAAAAAATTCAGAAACAAAGATTTCATCAACAAAGTGCGTGTGATAAGTGGTTTTACGCGATATGTAGCAATATATTTTGAGTTTTAACGGCGAATTATTTATGTTGGTTACGATTAAACTAAACAAGTTGTTATAAATTCACATATACGAGGAGTGAGAGGACAATTCTATCAGGTTGGTAAAGACCAAGCGATATTTGAGCTGAGGGGTGATGATTTGAAATGGGATGGGGTGGAACTAAACAAACCTGTTATCTTAAATAGCTGCCCTGTCCTTTAGGCTTATTAACTTTTCAGTGGATTCTAACAGCTAGTTCACAACATCTAGGTTGCAAGCTGAAGCTGAAGACTTTCAAATAGAGGCCTCTGTTGCTATGAGGTCAAGGTATCCCGGCGATTTATATTTATTACTAGCCATTTTCAGGTTTGAAACCAAAATTCGAAAACATGGCACAACCTTAATGACACTAGTTGTTAAGAGAATGTCCACCTGATCATAGCCAACATCTGCCTCTATTGCTTCAAAAATAAATTGGTAATTGATTACTGGAGTGTTCTTTCTGGACCACAAAAATTTAACATGTCAAACATTTATCACATGTACAGTTATATGCCTATTATTTACTCTTATATTTCATGATATACTATATAATTACATTACTGAATGTTAAAAATCTTCAAAATAAAATGCCTGCTCAAATAATTACAATTGAAACGTATGTAACTTCGTAAAACCGAAAAACCGAGGCTTTACCGAGTCTTCTAAGTTCTCAGTGTCGAGAACAACAGTATCCTGTATATTGTAAGATAATAAGCGAGTGCTATATAAAATTACTTTTTATTAATATTTGCTTAAATACAACCTTCAGTTGTAAAGTAAATAAAAGCAATAAAGGTTTATTAGATCAAACGTATATCTTATTATGTTCTTATGATAAAGATAACCGAGAAATCCCTAAGCCTGTTTTTTTAAATCATATCATGATTGTCTTAGTATCATTGTAACATGTTTCAAATATCTATTTCGGTTTGGGTTTTTTTAAAAATCTATTCTGATTCACTGCATTTGTGCATCGATGCTTCTTTGTTTGTATGCTATTCCGTAACATGGATTGTTGAAGTGTTCCTCTATCGAAACATTCACCTATGATCGAAAATTCGCCCTAGACTATTAAGTTACTCAAATATAAACATTTGAAACATAGAGAGAATAAAGATTATTATTCGTGAATCATAATCAGTGCAATACAGTTTCACAATAAATTCTAGTCATGGTTAAAAGTATTTCAAAAGCAAATTAATTACTAATACCAACTTTATGAAAAAAAATACAACGATGTATAAATAAATGCATATTAACTTAAATGAGTAAATTTGAAAAACAATGTCATCATAGAAAGTGAAAATAAGCAAATGTATAAAAAGTTTAATAAATGAATGCACAACGATATATTTTGAACAAAAAAGTATCTGTCTAATATCATAGAGGAATGCCTCCATGTCTTAGAGAAAATACATTTTTCCACTTATAGTTTACGTGTTTGATGTGTTTTTAAATTACAATATAAATGTGAATGTCTCGCATTCTAATATAGCGCAATATTTACATAGATTTGTTAAAGTTAATACCTTGCAATATCTAACAACATCCATTTAGGGTCACGCACTAGTATATGCAGCAGCTAGAGGTCGTATGGACATCACAAAACTGTTGTTAAGCAACGGAGCAGACCCCAATAAGGTACGTATACCATAACCATCAGTTGCAATCATATTTTTTATTTGTTGTGAACTGAAAGGTTTATTTACCCTTTAGCAATACAAGTATGATGACATCCGAAGGAATGTTACGTATGGAATAAAGTGACTTACGAAGTAGATATTTTACTCGCAAAACACTGAAAACGTGGAAATTAACGCGAGGGAAAAGATTCGCTTATCATGCGAAGATCGCTTAATCTCGAAAGTAACATCGGATTATAGTATATAACAATACATACGAGGTTACAGGGGTCGATTTCATTAGATTGTTAGACCATAACACATACGAGGTGACAAGGGGCGATTTCTTAGATTGGTAGACATCAATCCATACAAGGTGACAGGGGGCGATTTCTTAGATTGGTAGACATCAATCCATACAAGGTGACAGGGGTCGATTTCTTAGATTGGTAGACATCAATCCATACAAGGTGACAGGGGGCGATTTCTTAGATTGGTAGACATCAATCAATACAAGGTGACAGGGGGCGATTTCTTAGATTGGTAGACATCAATCCATACAAGGTGACAGGGGTCGATTTCTTACATTGGTAGACATCAATCCATACAATGTGACAGGGGGCGATTTCATCTTGGGGCGATTTTATTGATTGGTAAAGACGAATCCATACGAAGGGACAATGTGTAAATGCATTCTGTTGAAAAAGATAAATTCATACAAAAGGACAGGGTGATTTCATCTGATTGATTAAGATTAATTCCTACGCCGTTGTTTTTCTTCTATCTTACAATAAAACATTTGAAAATATCTCCATAAACTTAGGACGTTGTCCTTTGAACCTCACAATGTTGATTAACTTATCATCCCAATTTTATATTTATCTTGCAATATCAAAAAACATTTTCTCAGAAACAAAGATTTCATCTAATAAGTGCGTGTGATGAGTGGTGTAACGGGATACGTAGCAATATATTGCCAGTTTTAACGGCGAATTATTCATGTTGGTTACGATTAAACTAAACGAGGGGAAAGGGGAGCCCTTTCATTATCGGTTGGTAAAGATCAATCGATATTTGAGAAGAGGGGTGATGTTTTGAAATGGGATGGGATGGAAATAAACAAACCTGTTATCTTAAGCTGCCTTGTACTTTATACTTATTTACTTTTCAATGGATTATAACAGCTAGGCTATCATATTTGTTGAGAAATTAACCAAATTACTAAATTCATGAGCATTCATACAACCACCGCAAGTTCGGCGTTATATAGACATACATACAAATGAAATAGTCCGAATACTTTTCTCTCATAACCCACCTGATAATTATTGTATTTCTGCTGGGTAATATTTTTGCATAATGTCACAAGTGTTATTAAATCTGAAACGATTTTATTATTGTGTGTCCAGAGCAGGAGATATATTATGTGGCCATGACAACACTTGGTTAATGGCGTGTTTAATTTCGTTTCTCATGTATCATGTTACAAATATCTGTTTCAATTTTGTTGTTTTTTTTATCTATCCTGATCCACTGCATTTGTGCATCGATGTTTCTTTGTTTGTATGCTATTCCGTAACATAGATTATTGAAGAGTTCCTCTATCGAAACATTAACCTATGATCGAAAATTCGCCCTAGACTATTAAGTTACTCAAATATAAACATATGAAACAAAGAGAGAATAAAGATTATTATTCGTGAATCATAATAGGTGCAAAACAGTTTCACAATAAATGCTAGTCATGGTTAAAAGTATTTCAAAAGCAAATGAATTACTAATACCAAAGTTATGAAAAAATACAACGATGTATAAATAAATGCATATTAACTTAAATGAGTAAATTTGAAAAATAATATCATTACAGAAAGTGAAAATAAGCAAATGGATACAAAGTTAAATAATTGAATGCACAACGATATTTTTTGAACAAAAAAGTATCTGTCTAATATTATAGAGGAATGCGTCCATGTCTTAGAGAAAATAGATTTTTCCACTTATAGTTTACGTGTTTGATGTGTTTTTAAATTACAATATAAATGTGAATGCCTCGCATTCTAATATAGCGCAATATTTACATAGATTTGCTAAAGATAATACCTTGCAATATCTAACATCCATTTAGGGTTGCCCACTAGCATATGCAGCAGCTGAAGGTCATATGGACATCATAAAACTGTTGTTAAGCAACGGAGCAGACCCCAATGAGGTATGTATACCATAACCATCATATTTTTTATTTGTTGTGAACTGAAAGGTTTATTAACTCTTTGGCAATACAAGTATGATGACACCCGTAGAAATGTTACGTATGGAATAAAGTCACTTACTAAGTATATATTTTACTCGCAAAAACACTGAAAACGAGGAAATTTACGCGAGGGAAAAGATTCGCTTATTATGCGAAGATCGCTTAATCTCGAAAGTACCCGCGGGTTATAGTTAATAAAAATGCATATAATATGACAGGGGGCGATTTCTTAGATTGGTAGACATCAATCCATACAATGTGACAGGTGTCGATATCCTAGATTGGTAGACGTCAATCTATACAAGGTGACAGGGGGCGATTTCATCGTGGGGCGATTTTATTGATTGGTAAAGACGAATCCATACTAAGGGACAATGTGTAAATGAATTCTGTTGGTAAAGATAAATTCATACAAAAGGACGGGGTGATTTCATCAGATTGGTTAAGATTAATTCCTACGCCGTTGCTTTTCTTTCTATCTTGCAATGAAACATTTGAAACCGTCTCTATCAACTTATTTTCACAGTCGTTTGACACATTTTGGCGGTTCTGATTGGCAATGCAAAATTTGCCTTCTTCAAATGCTTTTAAATTACAATTTCAGCTTTTTGTTTTTAGAAAGAAAACCAGGATCGAGGTTGTTCGGAAACAAATAATAATTGTCAACAAACGATCGTCATTTAGAGTTTTTTTTCTGTCAGGTTGTGTGTAGGTACTGATTATTCAAATATTGTACAAATAGATATATTCCATTTTTCCTGGTGAGGCAAATTTCATGTATAAATTAACTTTTGAACATGGTTAGCGCTACACGTATTCTTCTATATTTACTGTTTAATTCCCTTAACTCCTAGATACGCCAAACGACGCCAATAACGTATCGGTGTTGAATAATCGTCAAAACTCCCTTATTTCAGGAGATATTGAAATATTGATTAATTCTGTTGAAACTGGAGGTAAGAAGTAATACTTTGGGTTCTTACAAAATTTTCATTTGATAATGACTGCAGGATGTTTTATTGAGTTTAAAAAGATGCCGACTGAAAAACTGAACATTTTTAATTGATGACGTTGTCCTTTGAACTTCACAATGTTGATAACGTATTATCACAATTTTATATTTATCTTGCAATATCTACAAAAACAATTTCAGAAACAAAGATTCCATCAAAAAAGTGCGTGTGATAAGTGGTTTTACGCGATACGTAGCAATATACTTTGAGTTTTAACGGCGAATTATTTATGTTGGTTACGATTGAACTAAACGAGGGGAAAGGGGAGCCATTTCATTATATCAGTAAATATCAATCAATACGAGGAACGGGGCGATTTCAATAGGTTATTAAAAATTCACATATACGAGAGGTGAGAGGACAATTCTATCAGGTTGGTAAAGATCAAGCGATATTTGAGCTGAGGGGCGATGTTTTGAAATGGGATGGGATGGAACTAAACAAACCTGTTATCTTAAATAGCTGCCCTGTCCTTTAGGCTAATTAACCTAGGTTGCAAGCTGAAGCTGAAGACTTTCAAATGGAGGCCTCTATTGCTATGAAGTCAAAGTATCCCGGCGATTTATATTTATTACTAGCCATTTTCAGGTTTGAATCGCAAGTTCGAAAACCTGGCACAACTTCAATGACACTGGTTGTTAAGAGAATGTCCATCTGATCATAGTCAACATCTGCCTCTATTGCTTCAACAAGAAATTGTTAATTACTGAGTTTTTTTCTAGACCACAAAAATTTAATATGTCAAACATTTATCATATGTACAGTTATATGCCTATTATTTACTCTTATATCTCATGATATACTATATTATTACATTACTGAATGTCAATAATCTTCAAAATAAAATGTCTGCTCAAATAATTACAACTGAAACGTATGCAACTTCGAAAAAAACCGAAAAGCAGAGGCTTTACCGAGTCTTCTAAGCTGTCCGTGTCGAGAACAACAGTATCCTGTGTACTGTAAGATAATAACCGTGTGTAATATAAGATTATTTTTCATTAATATTTGCCTGAATAAAATCTTCAATTGTAAAGTAAATAAAAGCAAAAAAGGTCTATTAGATCAAACGTATATCTTATAATTTGTCGTTGGCAATACATAATAGTATCTTTTGTGCATACAATGTTGTTCGAATTCCGTCCAAAAAAAGAAAAAGTAAGTTAGAGGAACGTACAATTTACATATGTATGATAAAGATAACCGAGAAATCTCCAAGCCTGTTTTTTGAAACCCTATCATGATTGTCTTGGTATCATAAACCTGTAGTAGCTAGCAATGATATAATCAAGTAACTCTATTCAATTTTTTCTGTATACTACTTTAATAATAATATACTTGTCAAAAAATCACGTTTATATGATACTTTCGTCAAATTCGGTTATCATATTTGTTGAGAAGTTAACCAAATTACTAAATTCATGAGTATCATACAACCACCTAGTAGGAAAGCAAGTTCGGCGTTATATAGACATACATACAAATAGAATAGTCCTAACACTTTTCTCTCATAACCCACCTGATAATTATTGTATTTCTGCTAGGTAATATTTCTGCATATTCTCACAAGTGTTATTAAATATGAAACGATTTTTATTATTGTGTGTCCAGAGCAGGAAATACATTATGTCGCCATGACAACGCTTTGGTTATTGGCGTGTTTCATTTCATTTCTATTGTATTATGTTTCAAATAACTATTTCGGTTTGGGTTTTTTAAATCTATTCTGATTCACTGCATTTGTGCATCGATGTTTCTTTGTGTGTATGCTATTCCGTAACATGGATTATTGAAGTGTTCCGCTATCGAAACATTAACCTATGATCGGAAATTCGCCCTAGACTATTAAGTTACTCAAATATAAACATATGAAACATAGAGAGAATAAAGATTATTATTCGTGAATCATAATAAGTGCATACAGTTTCACAATAAATGCTTGTGATGGTTAAAATTATTTCAAAAGCAAATTAATTACTATTACCAAAATTATGAAAAAATACAACGATGTATAAATAAATGCATATTAACTTAAATGAGTAAATTTGAAAAATAATGTCATCATAGAAAGTGAAAATAAGCAAATGTATACAAAGTTTAATAAATGAATGCACAACGATATATTTTGAACAAAAAAGTATTTGTCTAATATTATAGAGGAATGCGTCCCTGTCTTAGAGAAAATACTTTTTTTCCACTTATAGTTCACGTGTTTGATGTGTTTTTAAATTACAATATAAATGTGAATGCCTCGCATTCTATAATATAGCGCAATATTTACATAGATTTGCTAAAGATAATACCTTGCAATATCTAACATCCATTTAGGGTTGCCCACTAGCATATGCAGCAGCTGAAGGTCATATGGACATCATAAAACTGTTGTTAAGCAACGGAGCAGACCCCAATGAGGTATGTATACCATAACCATCATATTTTTTATTTGTTGTGAACTGAAAGGTTTATTAACTCTTTGGCAATACAAGTATGATGACACCCGTAGAAATGTTACGTATGGAATAAAGTCACTTACTAAGTATATATTTTACTCGCAAAAACACTGAAAACGAGGAAATTTACGCGAGGGAAAAGATTCGCTTATTATGCGAAGATCGCTTAATCTCGAAAGTACCCGCGGGTTATAGTTAATAAAAATGCATATAAGGTTACAGGGGTCGATTTCATTAGATTGTTAGACCATAACACATACGAGGTGAAAGGGGTCGATTTTATTAGATTGGTAGACATCAATCCATACAATGTGACAGGGGGCGATTTCTTAGATTGATAGACATCAATCCATACAATATGACAGGGGGCGATTTCTTAGATTGATAGACATCAATCCATACAATGTTAAAGGGGGCGATTTCTTAGATTGATAGACATCAATCCATACAATGTTAAAGGGGGCGATTTCTTAGATTGGTAGACATCAATCCATACAATATGACAGGGGGCGATTTCTTAGATTGGTGGACATCAATCCATACAATGTGACAGGGGGCGATTTCTTAGATTGATAGACATCAATCCATACAATGTTAAAGGGGGTGATTTCTTAGATTGGTAGACATCAATCCATACAATATGACAGGGGGCGATTTCTTAGATTGGTAGACATCAATCCATACAATGTGACAGGGGGCGATTTCTTAGATTGGTAGACATCAATCCATACAATGTGAAAGGGGGCGATTTCTTAGATTGGTAGACATCAATCCATACAATGTGACAGGGGGCGATTTCTTAGATTGGTAGACATCAATCCATACAATGTGAAAGGGGGCGATTTCTTAGATTGGTAGACATCAATCCATACAATATGACAGGGGGCGATTTCTTAGATTGGTAGACATCAATCCATACAATATGACAGGGGGCGATTTCTTAGATTGGTAGACATCAATCCATACAATGTGACAGGTGTCGATATCCTAGATTGGTAGACGTCAATCTATACAAGGTGACAGGGGGCGATTTCATCGTGGGGCGATTTTATTGATTGGTAAAGACGAATCCATACGAAGGGACAATGTGTAAATGAATTCTGTTGGTTAAGATAAATTCATACAAAAGGACAGGGTGATTTCATCAGATTGGTTAAGATTAATTCCTACGCCGTTGTTTTTC
The DNA here is from genome assembly GCF_041381155.1 of Argopecten irradians. Taxonomy (NCBI): domain Eukaryota; kingdom Metazoa; phylum Mollusca; class Bivalvia; order Pectinida; family Pectinidae; genus Argopecten; species Argopecten irradians. The sequence goes on from NC_091146.1 coordinate 23,191,710, forward strand.
TTTCTATCTTACAATAAAACATTTGAAAATATCTCCATAAACTTATTTTCACAGTCGTTTGACACATTTTGGCGGTTCTGATTGGCAATGCAAAATTTGCCTTCTTCAAATGCTTTTAAATTACAATTTCAGCTTTTTGTTTTTAGAAAGAAAACCAGAATCGAGGTTGTTCGGAAACAAATAATAATTGTCAACAAACGATCGTCATTTAGAGGGGTTTTTTTTTTCTGTCAGGTTGTGTGTAGGTACTGATTATTCAAATATTGTACAAATAGATATATTCCATTTTTCCTGGTGATGCAAATTTCATGTATAAATTAACTTTTGAACATGGTTAGCGCTACACGTATTCTTCTATATTTACTGTTTAATCCCTTAACTTATAGATACGCCAAACGACGCCAATAATGTATCGGTGTTGAATAATCGTCAAAACTCCCTTATTTCAGGAGATATTGAAATATTGATTAATTCTGTTGAAACTGGAGGTAAGAAGTAATACTTTGGGTTCTTACAAAATTTTCATTTGATAATGACTGCAGGATGTTTTATTGAGTTTAAAAAGATGCCGACTGAAAAACTGAACATTTTTAATTGATGACGTTGTCCTTTGAACTTCACAATGTTGATAACTTATTATCACAATTTTATATATATCTTGCAATATCTAAAAATCAAAAAAGTGCGTGTGATAAGTGGTTTTACGCGATACGTAGCAATATACTTTGAGTTTTAACGGCAAATTATTTATGTTGGTTACGATTGAACTAAACGAGGGGAAATGGGAGCCATTTCATTATATCAGTAAATATCAATCAATACGAGGAACGGGGCGATTTCATTAGGTTATTAAAAATTCACATATACGAGAGGTGAGAGGACAATTCTATCAGGTTGGTAAAGATCAAGCGATATTTGAGCTGAGGGGCGATGTTTTGAAATGGGATGGGATGGAACTAAACAAACCTGTTATCTTAAATAGCTGCCCTGTCCTTTAGGCTAATTAACCTAGGTTGCAAGCTGAAGCTGAAGACTTTCAAATAAAGGCCTCTATTGCTATGAAGTCAAAGTATCCCGGCGATTTATGTCTATTACTAGCCATTTTCATGTTTGAAAACCTGGCACAACTTTAATGACACTGGTTGTTAAGAGAATGTCCACCTGATCATAGTCAACATCTGCCTCTATTGCTTCAACAAGAAATTGTTAATTACTGAGTTTTTTTCTAGACCACAAAAATTTAATATGTCAAACATTTATCATATGTACAGTTATATGCCTATTATTTACTCTTATATCTCATGATATGCTATATTATTACATTACTGAATGTCAATAATCTTCAAAATAAAATGCCTGCTCAAATAATTACAACTGAAACGTATGCTACTTCGTAAAACCGAAAAGCAGAGGCTTTACCGAGTCTTCTAAGCTCTCCGTGTCGAGAACAACAGTATCCTGTATACTGTAAGATAATAACCGTGTGTTATATAAAATTATTTTTGATTAATATTTGCCTGAATACAACCTTCAATTGTAAAGTAAATACAAGCAAAAAAGGTCTATTAGATCAAACGTATATCTTATAATTTGTTGTTGGCAATACATAATAGTATCTTTTGTGCATACAATGTTGTTCGAATTCCGTCCAAAAAAAGAAAAAGTAAGTTAGAGGAACGTACAATTTACATATTTACATATGTATGTTAAAGATAACCGAGAAATCTCCAAGCCTGTTTTTTGAAACCCTATCATGATTGTCTTGGTATCATAAACCTGTAGTAGCTAGCAATGATATAATCAAGTAACTCTATTCAATTTTTTCTGTATACTATTTTAATAATAATATACTTGTCATAAAATCACGTTTATATGATACTTTTGTCAAATTTGGTTATCATATTTGTTGAGAAGTTAACCAAATTACTAAATTCATGAGTATCATACACCCACATAGTAGGAAAGCAAGTTCGGCGTTATATAGACATAAATACAAATGAAATAGTCCTACCATTTATCTCTCATAACCCACTTGATAATTATTGTATTTCTGCTAGGTAATATTTCTGCATATTGTCACAAGTGTTATTAAATATGAAACGATTTTTATTATTGTGTGTCCAGAGCAGGAAATACATTATGTCGCCATGACAACGCTTGGTTATTGGCGTGTTTCATTTCATTTCTATTATATCATGTTTTAAATATCTATTTCGGTTTGGGTTTTTTAAATCTATTCTGATTCACTGCATTTGTGCATCAATGTTTCTTTGTATGCTATTCCGTAACATGGATTATTGAAGTGTTCCGCTATCGAAACATTAACCTATGATCGGAAATTCGCCCTAGACTATTAAGTTACTCAAATATAAACATATGAAACATAGAGAGAATAAAGATTATTATTCGTGAATCATAATAAGTGCATACAGTTTCACAATAAATGCTTGTGATGGTTAAAATTATTTCAAAAGCAAATTAATTACTATTACCAAAATTATGAAAAAATACAACGATGTATAAAATAAATGCATATTAACTTAAATGAGTAAATTTGAAAAATAATGTCATTATAGAAAGTGAGAATAAGCAAATGTATACAAAGTTTTATAAATAAATGCACAACGATATATTTTGAACAAAAAAGTATCTGTCTAATATTATAGAGGAATGCGTCCCTGTCTTAAAGAAAATATTTTTTTCCACTTATAGTTTACGTGTTTGATGTGTTTTTAAATTACAATATAAATATGAATGCCTCGCATTCTAATATAGCGCAATATTTATATAGATTAGTTAAACTTCATCTCTTTTTACCTCTACCAACATTCATTTAGTGTTACGCGCTGGATTATGCAGCAAATAGAGGTCATATGGACATCACAAAACTGTTGTTAAGCAACGGAGCAGACCCAAATAAGGTATGTATACCATAACCATCAGTTGCAATCACATATTTGATTAAAAAAATGTTTTATTAAACAATACAAGTTATACAGGAATTACAGAGAACGATATTATATTATTGTATTGATAAATGGATTAGACAACAGGCAAAACCTATATATATCCTCTCCAGAAATCTGCAATCGCCTATCTAGCCTTTGTTTATTTTGTCGTGGCACATACCATTAGGGTGACACCCGAAGGAATGCTACGGATGAAATTAAGTGAGTTACGAAGCAGAGATTATACTCCTGAAAATACTGTAAACGTTGAAATACACGAGGGAAAAAGTTTTGCTTGCAGGGCGAAGATCGCTTAATCAGAAAAAATTTCCCCTGATCATAATAGTTTGCATATGTATACACTTTGTTTGTAAAAGTCTGAAAGTGTATATATATATCGTGAAAAAAAAAAACACTCCGAAATATTTACATATGTAATTAGCGTAAATAAACATTTGCGCATATATACACGTATAGAGTAGATTGGAGGGCGCAAGGGAATCGATTACATTTGGTTGGTAAAGAACAATCCAAACGAGGAAACAAGTGGCGATTCCATCAGGTTTAACAAACTCAATTCATACGGGAAGAGATTCCATCAGTTAGATAATGATCAATTGTTACGAAGTGATTTCGTCATGTTGCCAATGATCAATTCACATCAAAGGATATCCGATCGAACTTATCAGATTGGTAAGAGATTAATTCATACGTGAGAACAGGGGCGATGAAAATATATTGTAAAAGATCAATCTATACAAGGGGACAGTGGACGTTTTCTTTATGTTGGTAAAATTCATGTCATGCCAGTGGATATTGGACAATGTCATTATGTTATTAAGATCCTCCAAATCCAGTGGACAGTGGGCAATTTCATATATTTACATATGCCCCTATATAGTCAATTCGATCGGGCGATGCGAGCTGACACGTCTTAAGAGAAGCCGTACTGAGCGAGGCCTCCTGAGATAGCTTGCACGCTCTTAAATGGATCTTCTGGGACCGAGGCTCGTGCAGGAGATTGGTTGTGAGTGGGAAAACCAGAGGAATATCCACCAACAGAAACGAAAAAAGCTGCGGAAACCAGGATTTCGGTCACAGGGGCGCTATCAGAAGGAGGGGGAAATTATGCTCCCGAAACTTCTATTAGAACCCTGCCCACCAGGTTGAATGGAGGGAATGCAGAAGCATGTATCCCCTCCCAATCTAGAGATAGAGCCTCCACATCCCAAGTCATTTGGTCTGGCACCGGAGAGACAAAAGTAGATAATTAGTGGCGAAGTGGCGAAAAGGTCTATATGAGGTATGTTCTACACCTAGTAAATGCCCTCGAAGATCGGGAGATTTAGCTGCCTTTCTGTCACAATCGGCTTGCAACGTCTGGAAAGAATATCCGCCAGAACATTCAACCTGTCTGGAAGATGCTTGACTAAGAGAGTCAACCGCATTTCCTGACAGAAGAGAAAAGCCTGCAGAGCCAAACGAACAGCCTTATCTCCAGTACGTTGATGTGCTCGGAGACCTGATCCCCAGACCACTCCCCCGAATGGCAATGGTCGTCGAGGTAAGACGCCAACCATTTCTAGACTCGGTGAAGTATGAGGGAATCGTCGAAATAGATGTGTACATTTATTTTCCTGGAGTGATGAAATCCTACGCCAACCTGCAGCAGATTCATGGAAACCAAAGTATCAGTCGTGATACCGAAAGGATTTAGTTTTGTGGTAATGAGTTGTGCTATACCATCGTCTATTCAGGACAAAAAAAAATCAAGGATAATAATTCGAACACAGTGGTACGTTTCGTTCTGGCACGAGCCGAAAATTTATGAAAAATTCTATGTTTCCAGTTGTTCACTGAAAGAGAGTGGATTATTACGGCTCTAACCACGTTCTAATTGTAATTGGGGCCGCGATGGCCGATGGGTATGATGTCTTGACATATTACCACAAGCCCTCTACCTCTGGCTAGCTTGTTCGAATATACAGGGGCAGTTGCCAGGCATTGACTGCTGGCGGTGTTTTTTTATCCGGGAACTCCGCCTTTCCTCCACCAATAAACCTGGCACATCCTTACATGAACCTGGCTGTTAAAAATGTAATTGTAGTTTGGAACTGTCTGCATCATAGATCAGGAAATATGTAATTTATGTAATAATAATTATAAGATTGTTTCTCTATGAGTAGTGTTGGGAGGGGGGATGTCCACGATTCTTCTGCTAAAAAACATAAAATCTTTTTAAAATACATATATGTTTACACAAGGGTTAGTGCAATTTGAAATGACTGTTACAAGGTGATTTGTCCATCATTTTTTTTTACTTGTGATAAAAATTATGACATTTATCGATTTTTTAGGGAAAAAAAGCTGAAAATTTCATTGTTTTCCCGTCATTTCACAAAAATGAGAAGACGTAACGTCATTATTATGATTTAATCGTATTCAGCATGTTTCAATCATATTTAAAAATGTGTTTATTTGCCTCTGAATGTTGTCTGGTTCTCTATCTATGCGCATATATGCGAATGTATCATTTTGGACATTTTTTGATAAATTTTTATGGGGGGGTCCCTCTTTTTTTCCGACATCATTGATGTGATCTATCATTTTATATTACACATATGTTTACACAAGGGTTAGTGCAATTCGCAATGACTGTTACAAGGTGATTTGTCCATCATTTTTTTTTACTTGTGATAAAAAGTATGACATTTATCGATTTTTTAGGGAAAAAAAGCTGAAAATGTTATTGTTTTCCCGTCATTTCACAAAAAATGAGAAGACGTAGCGTCATCATTATGATTTAATCGTATTCAGCATGTTTCAATCATATCAAAAAATGTGTTTATTTGCCTCTGAATGTTGTCTGGTTCTCTATCTATGCGCATATATGCGAATGTGTCATTTTGGCCATTTTTGATACCTGAAATCCAAGATGGCCGCCATATGACCCCCATGGGACATTAGTTGTCAATGGCAACAAGCATAAAATGAAACTAGGCATCATACCGGTCCTAAAAAAAACATGTTTCGAAAAACCTGTCAGAGGATGGGTACATTTCTCCTCCCCCACTAAAGTGCTTTACTATATATTGCTAGGGAATATCCCTCTGTAAATCTTGGTATTAACAACACAGTTTCTTCACAGAAAAATATCTTGGGCTAAAAACAATATTTGCCCCAATTTTATTTACATTTCTTTATAATAAAAAGCACTAAAAATTTGAATTTAGTCGTATAGAATGTATCACCGTTTACACATTAACTGCCTGATTCTGACGTGGACCTGTACTTAATCTCTTTTAATCTCTCCCAACATCCATTTAGTGTTACGCGCTGGACTATGCAGTTGAGAGAGGTCATGTGGACATCACAAAAATGTTGTTAAGCAACGGAGCAGACCCCAATAAGGTATGTATACCATAACCATCAGTTGCAATCACATCTCTAGACTTTATTAGTTTGTCGTGGACTGAAACGTTTTATTTTCGCCTTGATAATACCAGTAGGGTTACACTCGAAGGAATTCTACAGATGAAATGAAGTAAGTTACGAAGTAGAGATTATATTCTTGAAAATACTGTAAACGTTGAAATTTTGGCGACGATTGCTTAATCCCAGAAAAAAACCCTGCTCATAATAGTTTGTATATTATGAACTTTGTTTGTAAAAGTCTGAAAGTGTATATATAACGTGTAAATAACAACACTGCGAAATATTTACATATGCATTCGCGAAAATAAACACTTGCGCATATATACACGTATAGAGCAGATTGGAGGGCGCAAGGGGATCGATTTGTTTGGTAAAGAACAATCCATACGACGGGACAAGTGACGATTCCATTATGTTTAAAAACTCAATTCATATGGAAAGAGATTCCATCAGTTAGATAATGATCAATTGTTACGAAGTGATTTCGTCATGTTGCCAATGATCAACTCACATCAAAGAATATCCGAGCAAATTTATCATCTTTGTAAAGATGAATTTATACGTGGGAACAGTGAAGATAAAAACACAATGATCACAATATATCTACACGGGGGACAATGGGAAATTTCATTATGTTGATAAAGTTCCTCCGATTCCAGGGGACAGTTGACGATTTCATAATGTTGATAAAGATCCTCCAATTCCAGTGAACAGTTGGCGATTTCATTTTGTTGAAAAAGATTATCCCATTCAAGTGGACAGTGGAAAATATCATTATGTTGATAAAGATCATCCCATTCCAGTGGACAGTTGGTGATTTCATTTTGTTGATAAAGATCCTCCCATTCCAGTGGACAGTTGGCGATTTCATTTTGTTGATAAAGATCATCCCATTCCAGTGGACAGTTGACGATTTCATTGTGTTGAAAAAGATTATCCCATTCAAGTGGACAGTGGAAAATATCATTATGTTGATAAAGATCATCCCATTCCAGTGGACAGTTGGTGATTTCATTATGTTGATAAAGATCCTCCCATTCCAGTGGACAGTTTGCGATTTCATTTTGTTGATAAAGATTATCCCATTCAAGTGAACAGTTGGCGATTTCATTTTGTTGATAAAGATCATCCCATTCCAGTAGACTGTTGGCGATTTCATTTTGTTGATAAAGATTATCCCAATCCAGTGGACAGTGGGAAATATCATTATGTTGATAAAGGTCATCCCATTCCAGTGGACAGTTGGCGATTTCATTATGTTGATAAAGATCCTCCCATTCCAGTGGACAGTTGGCAATTTCATTATGTTGTTAAAGATCATCCCATTCCAGTGGACAGTTGGCGATTTCATAATGTTGATAAAGATCATCCCATATCAGTGAACGGTTGGCGATTTAATTATGTTGGTAAATATAATTCCATACGAGGAATAGGAGACGAGAGGGGTGATTTCATTTGGTTGGTAAAGACCAATTCATATGATGTGCACGTTCCGGTTGCAATAATTCGAACAAGATCAACCAATTCGAATGGTCAGGTGGCAATTCCTTTAGTAGCTACCAGTCCATAAGAAGGCAGGGACACATTTCATTAGATGGATAAAGCAGTCTTATTTTCTTTCTTTTTTAAAATGAAACCTGAATCAATGACGTTTGGGGGTGAAAACCTTCAGACGAATTGTTCTGAACGATCGTTTACCTTTTTTCAATTTCTTATTTATTTGTTTTTCTCGAAATTGAACTAACGAGAGTGGGTTATTGAATTACAATATCAATTGAATACCGTGCATGCAATCCCATTGTAATGTTTACATAGGTTACTTAATCGTTTCATCTTTGACAACATCCAGCAACACGTATTGTTTGAGGGTCAAGTGCTGGAAATTGCAGCAAAGAGGGGTCATATGGACATCACAAAACTGTTGTTAAGCTACGGAGCAGATTACAATAAAATATGTATACTATACATATGACAATCAGTTGCAACACATCTGTAGTCATTATTAATTGTCTTTTTAAATACTGTAAACATGGAAATTTACATCTCCTCTGTGCATAATATTTTATATATGTATGAACTTTGTTTGTAAAAGTCTGAACGTGTATATATCGCGAAAATGAAAACACTCCGAAATATCTGCAATTCGCGAAAATAAACACGTACAGAGTAGATTGGAGGGCGGCATTTGGTTGGTAAAGAACAATGAATACGAGGGAACAAGTGGCGATCCCATCAGGTTAGAAACGCATAATTCATACGGGAAGAGATTCTTTCAGTTTGATAAAGATCAATCGTTACGAGCTGGTTTCGCCATTTTGCTAATGATCAATTCACATCAAAGGATATCCGAGCGAATGTATCATGTTGGTAAAGATTTATTCATATGTGGGAATATATTGTAAAAGATCAATCCATACCAGTGGACGATTTGCATTATGTTGGTAAAGATCATCCCATTCCAGTGTACAGTGGGCGATTTCATTGGTCGGTAAAGATAATTCTATACGAGCAATAGGAGGCGTGAAAGGCGATTTCATTATGTAGGTAAAAACCTATACATATTTTATGCACGTTAAGGTTGATAAAGATCAATTCACTCGAATGGTCAGGTGGCGATTTCATTAGTCGGTATCAGTCCATAAGAAGGTACGGAAACAGTTCATCAGGTAGATAAAACAGTCTTATTTTTCTTCTTTTATACATCGAAACTTGAAACAAGGACGTTTGGGGGTGAAAACCTTAAGACAAAATGTTGTGAACGATTGTTTATGAGTGTTAGTCTTACATACAAATGAAACATTTTTTTTTGTCATAAACCACATGATAATTAATGTATTTTTACTAGGTAATACAGTAAAGCCCCTATAACTCGAACAACAGGGGACCAGGTCAATAGTTCGAGAAATACGGGTATTCGACTCATCCGAGGTTCGTTACTATCGACAGTCAAAATGTCCGGTCTCAAACTATGACAAACAATGCACGGCAATGAAATTTTAATTACCCTATCTTTCAGCATTTTGGATTTCTTTATTCAAGTGTTTTATTGATAGCAATATCAAGTTGAAAAAAACATGGGTAAATACTATGTATTTGATGAAACGGGGACATATTTCTGTTCGAGGAATGAGGGGTATTCGACGAATAGCTGTTCGAGCTATCCGGGGTTTTGTTACATAGATTATATAGGGACACGGTCGGGACCGTACGACCAGTTCGACGAATAGGGGGTATTCGAGGAATCCGGGTTCGAGTTAGAGGGGTTTTACTGTATTTCTGTATATTCTTACAAGTGTAATTAAATCTGAAGCTACCAGCGGAGAAAATACATTATGATGACGTCATGACAACACTAGGTTAATGGCGCATTTCATTTCGTTTCTCATGTATCATGTTTCAAATATTTGTTTCGATTTGGGTTTTTTTTTATCTACCCTAATCCACTGCATTTGTGCATCGATGCTTCTGCGTTTTATACATTTTTTCTACCACGGCATATTGAAGAGTTCCTATATCGAAACATTAACCAATGATCGAAAATTCGTCCTGGAGTATTTAGATACTCAAATCCAATATTTATGAAATATAGAGATAATAAACGTTACAATACATGAATCTTAAGTGCAATACAGTTTCACGAAAAATGCTAGTACATGTAATGGTCAAAATAAGTATTAAAATAGTAGTGAACTATTTGACAAATCGCCACCTAACGCCTATTTCTAAAGCAAATAGATTACTATTGCCAAAGTTATAAAACACAACGATGTATGAATAAATGCATATTTAAAAAAACGTCAATAAAGAAAGTGAAAATAAACAAATATATACAAAGGCTAATAAGTGAATGCTTAACAAAATATATTTGGGACAAAAACGTCTCTGTCTAATATTACAGAGTGATGTCTTAGAGAAAATATATGTTTCGCCTTTATACGTGTTTGATGTGTTTTTGAATTACAATATAAAATTGAATGCATCGCATATATAAATGTATCGCAATATTTACATAGATTAGTTTAAGTTAATTTCTTTTAATATCTAACAACATCCATTTAGGGTTACGCTCTGGAATACGCAACAGAGAGAGGTCATATGGACATCGCAAAATTATTGTTAAGCAACGGAGCAGACCCCAATAAGGTACGTATACCATAAGAATCAGTTGCAATCACATCTGTAGCCATTATTGATTTGTCGTGGACTGAAAGGTTTTATTTTCTCCTTGGTAATACCTTGGTAAAAACTTTAGCACATGATCGACAATTCGGCCTAGACTACCACGGTACTCAAATCCAATACTTATGAAACATGTTCGTGAATCATCATACGTGCTGTACAGTTCACCGAAAACGCCTGTTAAAAAGCATATAAATTACTTTAACAAAGTAATGAACAATTCTTAAAGCTTAATTATATAGCTATGAAGTATGATTCAAAACGCTAATCATTTTTAATTTCTACCAGCACTCCTGACACGTTTTGTTTTAGGGTAATGCATTTGGAGAAGCAGTAAAGAAAGGTCACATAGACATCGTAGAACTTTTCTTAAGGAACGGAACAGACGCCAATAATGTAATAAATTACAAACCATCAGCTGCAATCACATATCTAGCAATAATTAATGTGGTTTTGCCTGACAGGAAAATGTATGTTTCTGCACCTAGTAATACACCCGAAGAGTGTCAGGGTTGCAACCATGGAGCAAATTCCGAAGTCGAGATATTTACTGTTACGGTAGAGTAGAGTAGACTGTCAGTTAAAAAAATTCAAACTAAAAAAAAATGCAGTGATTTAAAAGAAAAATAAAGTTAGTCCCTCTAAAAATCAAAATTATATTTCACTCATAAAACATAAAACGAAATGTCACAGAACGAGGTAACTTGTAACTCTGATCAAATTATGTTATAATGTTTTGATCTAAAACCACATCTCAATATCTTCTTAAAGTTAAACCTATTGAATTACTAGGATCTTGGATAATGAGACACCCACCGAGGACATTCAGATTGAAATTGTTTTTGCGCATTTCCCCTAGGTAATTTCCAAGAATAAGGAGTATCGGCGATTAGCAACACATGTATGTTTGGAAATACACACTCTGTCCTGTCAACCCAAACACAAACGACCTCACATATATTTAATCCTATTTGATATATAGTCCTTATACAAAATATAACCTATAATTACCTTACATATATCATATACACATGTAGCGTTATACATTCATAAGAAGGTTTCATTTCCCACGCAAGCACTAAAAGTCTCTGCTCATAACACATACCATCGTTGATATTTCACACTAAGGATTTGGATCCACTGTCCCACGCTGTGACAGGCTATCCTTACTTCTGGGGTGTTGGTCGAGATAACGACAAGGACTCCCGAGTATCATGGTCACCTACAATGATATGCATAAACTAAGTCTATGTCCAAACAACCTTTCCTGCACAGTATTCCAACACATACTCATGGATTTGCAACGTTTTACTCTACATTCTGGCATATACAGCTACACATGTATATATGGGATATTTTCTGACATATTATCTCTCTAACCTAACTCTACATCTTCAATACAATAGATATACTTAAATTACACATTTAACTCATATTCTGTACAAATCATTTACTTACTTTACAGTCTTCTCGAGCAAACAGCTTTCCCATTTAGCACACAGCTTCATGAACACACATCCTTCTTCATAGCACACAGCTTCTAAATGCAGTTTAAGAGCACACAGCTCTCTACTAATTTCACTAAACTGTTTCCAAGCATACAGCTTCCTTGACAAGCACACAACTTGAGTACAGTACAATATCTTATATCATAGCACACAGCTAAACTGTCTAATAGTAATTAATGGAATATTTAAGGTGGCTACATGAGGACACAGTCCTACTATGAGAAACCCTCAGCTCCTTGCATTTCATGCACTTCAATATAAGCCTCTTGACAGTCCTTGACAAGTGACTGGTCTGGTCGCTGTCTCTGGTTGAAATGACTGCACATACACTACAATCTCTCATACCTCAGCACAGTCTCCTGAAAACTGTGTATTTCACTTTATGGAAACAGGTACTACATCAATATATACGTATGAGGACATTTTGATAGTAATTCTTGTGCACAAGAGTTATAATCTGAAACGATTTTGTATGGATGCACAGAGCAGAAAATACATTATGACGTTATGTTATGCTAGGTTTTACACTATGTTCTAGGCGGCCTCGGCAGCCCGTTTCAGGCCACCGTAGACAAAACGTGGTGACCGTGAGACAACATGAGACAACATGAGACAACGCAGAAGGACGCGATAGACAAGTGTGAGCGGCCGTGATTACCGTGAGTGCCCTGCCAGATTTTTAACTGTCAAACAATTTGCCACGGCATTCATGGTACAGATGGTGAACGTCACAAGACGTGACAAAACGGGATTGACGTAACAAAAAGTAACAGCGCGTACGAGGCCATAACAAAACTTTGCAGACGGTCCGTGGTGGAACGAGAAGCGTTTTTACCACGTTTTATCACGGTTGATGCAGATTGGCTGCACGTTTTGTACTGTTTTGTCCAGGTTTGTCACGGTTTTCACGTCAAGCCAAGGTGGATGATAGCCATTTCGATGCATTCTGTCGAGGCACATCACGGCTTGTAGCGGTTGAAAGCCCGATGTGATACGGCGTGTTGCGTCCTATTACGGTCTTACGTTGCAAGCAATATATAATGGCCTGGTACATATTTGATACCTCTTGGAATTATTTGTATTAATAAATACAAATAGTCATTATCAAACCCATTTTAACCAGTATATGTATTCCGTCTTTGCATATTACAGAGTTAGCTCCCTTGCGGGTAGGTATCGATTGTTACGTCATTATTTTGTGAGCACAATTCACGTTGTTGTCTCCGAAACGTATGACGTTACGATCGCAAACACATGACGTCACAATCAATACCTACCCGCAAGTGCAGATAACTCTGTAATATGCAAATTCGGAATACCAAAGCTATCATTGCAAAAGGCAGATTAAGTGAGAACCATTACAGACCAAAAATATTTGCGTTGAAACACTTGGCTATATTAAACTTTTTAAATCTTTAGTGACGATTTAATTGCAATTCTCCATCTTGATGTTAAGGTTGAGCATTCAACAATGAACAACACCATCGTTAACTACTCATATCCAACAGCAGAATCAAAATGACCCCTACATGCACATGTACGATAATGTGGTGCATTAATAGCAAGAATCAGCAAAATAATTCAGATAGAAACATATCTGAAAACATGTCAGAGGTTGTTTTTTCTCAAACACTCAAACAATGGTAATTTACAATGTGTAAAACATAGCAGACCTCATAATATCGTAACAGGCCTAGAGAGAACGCCAGTGGTATCCTTGATAGACCGTGCTAAAGCCGTAGTGTATTTTTAACCTCCGGGAACTGCCCTTTCCACTATAGCAACGATCCACCACGTAATTCGTAAAATACCGTGGCAAAACATAAGAAGACCTAGCTCAACTTGAATACAAATGCAAAAATAGCCAAAATTCCAAGACGCGCCACGTTTCGGGCAAACTGGGCTACCGTGGTCGCCGGGAACATAGTGTAAACCTAGCATTAGGTTTACACTATGTTCCCGGCGACCACGGCAATCACGTTTCAAGCCATCGTGAACAAAACGGAGTGGTCGTGAGACAGCCCGAGATGTCACAGAAGGACGTGATATACAAACGTGAGCGGCCGTGATTACCGGGGATGCCGTTTAAATTTTTAAACTGTCAAGAAAAATTGCCACAGTATAAATGGTGAACGTAACATGACGCAATAAAACAGACTTGAAGCAACAAGACTTGACAGTACGTGGAAGGACGTACCAGAATTTAGAGACGGTCCGTGGTGGATATACTTACCGGTTCTTCACGGTGCTTCTCAACGTTTTGCAGCGTTCTGTTCGTGTTTTATCATGGTTGATGCATGTTGAATGTGCGTTTTATCCTGTTTTGTCCAGCTTTTCCATGGCAAGTTAATGTGTTTGGTAGCCATTTCGTCGCGTTTTATCAAGGCACATCCCGAGTTGTAACGTTTGCTATCCTGACGCGCTACGGCGTGTTGCGTCATACTTAGGTCTTACGTTATTCCGGGGTAATATATATAAAGTAAGGGTAGTAAGTGAAGGAATAATACTTTGTGCCTTCTATCCTTATATCTTTCTGGCAAGATTAATTATTTCCAAGACAGCATTAGAAATATCGTTAGAAAGGCATTGGTAACCTCGTTGGGGAGTCATAGAATGGTAAAGTTGACCTGTTTCCCAGCTGTTATAGCTTAACTCATTAGTGCATAATAGAATTCCCGTTCTTGTAACACATTTGTTGTAATTAAACATTTTTGAAATTACATTTCCAGCAATAAATAATGTTGCATTTCTAATTATAACTCATCTCCTTTTATACTATGGACACATACCTGCGTCAAAACTACCCGGCCTTGACGCACCGTGACAAACGTGGAAGACCTAGATCAACACGCGTAAAAAGTAGGAAACCTATTTAGATTGTTAAGGGCCTAGATAGAACATAGTGGTATCTGTCGTAGATCAAAGTCCAAACCTATTAACTAACTCGAGTTTGATAAAATGATAAACAACAGCCATTTGTTGGGGAACCTCTATTTATACCACTATAAAGGATAATAAAATATATTATTTAGCAATATATATTTACCTAACACCAAGATTCAAAATGATGGTTCATTCCGCCTTAACGGCTTGTGCATTCCAACAGGTGCGGTTCACTCAACCGTGACGATTATATGGTTATTTAACGTGGCATTGTAAACATCTAATAATAGTAAACAATTATTAACTAACTTACTTCATAAATGTTATATCTATACAATGATTTGCTACATTATATCAGTTAAACATGTCACTTGTTAGACTCACAGATAGCAAATATATACACGAGATATTATTAGCAAATGTGTAACAACGCACCACAATCTGTAGTTTGTGCTGGTATACTGTTCTGCACGTTGAGTCTACCATTCACGCATGGCTATCTGCCTGTCGCTACACAGTTATAGCTATTAATAGACCCGTGAGTGGATAACTAAATTCCGTATTTACAATGCATGAAATAATAAAAACTGTAAAATGGTTAAATAATATATATGTGACCGAAAAATATGCCCCCGCTAAAAGAATAAACGTTGGGGTGCATACAACAATTTTTATTTTGCAAGAAGGTCACGATATATTTACTGGAAAATCTCTAGAAAAATCTAAGGAAATAGTCTGCATCATACTCAAAAAAAAATCTGCGCCTATCTTTATCCCTAATGGCCTGGATACGGGATCTGTGATGTTGCAGTTGCAGGACCCATCGCATTAGTTGAGCATTAGTTCCTTTCGACTTATTCAAGTAGAGCAAGGGTTGGTGATCCGTCTCAAATACGAATTGTCCTCCAAAGAGGTATTTCTCAAACTTGGCGATTCCCTGTATGACTGCTAGACACTCTTTCTCTATGACAGAATATGACATTACTCCTCCTTTGAGCTTCCGGCTCGCATAATCGACTGGGTGTGGAATGCTATGCTCTTCCTGAAGAAGGATCACTCCGATTCCGTAATCGGACGCTTCTGTTCGCAGTATGAAGGGAGCGTCTAAATCAGGAAGCTTCAGAATCGGATCTTGGGACAGTAGTTTCTTAAGAGTATTGAAGACTATGTCCTGCGCATTTGTCCAGATTACTCTGTTCGGCTGTCCTTTGCGTGAAAGGTTAGTCAGAGGTGCCGCAACGTGAAACGTGAAATCCAATCAAGGGACGTAAAGAAACGAAGGCATGGGTACAGGGTTGGTGCATGACAGGGCAAAATGACCACAATGGGGTTGTGCACATTTTGACGTTAAAGGTCTAAAAAAAATGTGGATTTTTCTAGCTATGTATCTTATATATGTGTTCATGTCATCTGAGATTTTATGAAACTCGTCTCGAATTCTGCTCGCAAAAAATAAAAGCTAATTAGACATTTTTATAAATGTTTTTGTGTAGATTTATCTTGAAAGTTTTAGATGAGATGACGAGGCTTTGCTCGTGTCGATAGTAACCATGTATTCAATTTATCCTGCAACCATTATGCCATTCAAAACAGAAACAAATTGCCAGTTATGTACTTGTCTTCGTTTGAAGAGAGATGATCTTTGATGAAGGAAAAGATTCTTTCACTAAACCAAGTAAGAGTATACTCCTTCCTACTATCGTGGGAAAAGTATAAGTATATGTGTACTATCCCTGAAACAATATGAAAATACAATAATTACCAATCAAAGAATTACTCTACAATAGATACCTTGTTGCACATATGCCTTAATTTTATCTAAGATTAAGTATAGTGAGGTATACATTCCGATGTGATACATAAATTTGTTTTGTCTAATCGCCTGCGGCACGGCATACATGGTAGGTAAAATTTTATGAAATAGACGTACTATTATCAGGAATTAGTTACTTAAATCAGAAAAACATGCAGATGAATAAAACGTGTGATGTGTATAGTAAATATTAACATTCCTTTCCGTTTTGATAAAAAAATGACAGTTAGGTAAAAATTTTCCATATTTTAACTAGTTTTGGTTAGTACACTGTATTTCAGAAAAATAGCTCCGTTATTCTTTTACATACAAAATTAAAAAGACACATAAATGCAACTATGTATGAATGAAAGCATAATACCTTTAATACATAAATTGAATTTAATGTTAATATAGAAAATGAAAATAAAACAAATATTTTGGGCAAAATTAGCCTCTGTATAATATTACAGAAGGATGCGTTCATGTCTTAAAGACCAAATTGTTTTCCTTTATAGTTTACGTATTTGATGTGTTATTGAATTGCAATGTAAAATTTTAATCTCTATCAACATCCAGTGACACGTATTGTTTTAGGGTTACGCACTGGAAAATGCAGCAGCGGAAGGTCATATGGACATCACAGGTCTGTTATTAAGCAACGGAGCAGACCCCAATAAGGTATGTGTACCATAACCATCAGTTACAAACACATCTCTAGCCATTGTTAATTATTCGTGCCCCGAAAGCAAAATATAGGTTAACACCAGTAGGGTGACATCCAAAGAAATGTTACGGAAGATATGAAGTGATATACGGAGTAGAGATTTTACTCTTAAAAATAATGTTAACGTGGAAATGTACGCGTAGGGAAGATCGCGTAATCCCGATATTTTCTCTATGCATAATATTTTGCACATGTATAAACTTTGTTTGTAAAAGTCTGAACGTCTATATATCGCGAAAATAAGGTAGGCATACCATCCCAGCAGGCACATGGACGTCACATAGACGTCAGAGGGACGACAGAATCCAACGTTGGATTTTGGTCAGATACAAGTTGGATGTGAAAGTTTGTAGACGTCAGAATCTGACCTTGTATAGACGTTGTAATCTGACTTCAGGTTTTGACGTGATATGGACGTTATATGTTGACGTGTTAATTAGACATCCATAGCTAGTTTGTCCTTTTCAATTGTCAGTGATAAAAATGAATGCAAAACTGCAGCAATTCATGATATATACTTTTTTTAATTAAATTAAACTCAACAGTACTGATATTGTTAACATTAAATTAAGACACTTGGCACATTTGCATTCATTTTTAACACTGACTTGAATAAATCATTTCATCTTCAGGTACTAAGTGATATAAAAATAACACAAATTGCAATTTAACTGTATATTTTACAAATTTAATTTCTTAAACAAAAATGCATGGTATATATCTTTTACTTTAAAAACTTTAGATATAATAGCATGATTCACTTTTAATTCTAATACTTACTGAATCATTATCTTTCCAATATACATCCTTGATTCAGAACGATTTTTAACTTATGAAAGACAAAAAAAATCTTGATTTATTAGTTGACATGAACCTTTGAGTTAAATATTTAAGTTTTGTCCTCAATTGAATGTATTTTTCATTTTTTCCAGTTACTTGAAAGTATTAAACTTCATTTTAAACAGGCAATGTCATCTTCTTACCACTTAATATTAATGAAACAATATATAATTATGAAATATCATTTTGACAATTGTCGTTCAAGGCCTATGAAGATGTACATATAAGCAAGAAACAAAACGCATATATATAGGTAATATCCTTAAATGAAAAGACACAACACTGTTCATCTAGTTCGGTGTTCACATGTTCCCTCGTCTGTCAGAAATTAGTATTACTTTGAACGAAGTAAAATGTGAGTATATTGACTTCAGCCTCCGTGCATTCCATTGTTTACATATCTGAAATCAGGCAAGAAAATGCTCTTTAAGTGAGTGAAAAACCATTATTACAATCATTAAAACTTTTTTATTGATGTAAATAGTTATATATGTATGCATTATTTACAGTACGAAACACGCAAACATGCTTATGCCCAACTAAAAACACAAGTGTTTACTTCATCTTCGCCGAGTATCCGATTACATAATATGATCTCTTTACGTACGCTTGACTATCGTTATATTGGCGAATGTGTGCATGTACATGTAAACAAAATATCTGAGAACTTACCTTGGTAGTCTGTCCTTTATCATCGTGTCACAAGAAGGAAAACGAGAGGAAGTTAATTGCCTGTTAATGCTGTTGCCGAGCTGTGCAAAAGCGCGCGCACATAGACAATGGAATTAACTGACCGCTCGAGTGATCGGTAATACGATTTGTTTATATAAGTGTATTAATAGCAATTGTTTAAATTTCGTAACGGTATATGCATTCACCAAGCAGCTATAAACAATAATGTTTACGAATACAAAAAACAAAAACGAACAATAAATAAATAATATATTAAAAATGTAGAACTAGTCCTAACCTATTTATCTATGAATTATAAACACACTTATACAGTTATAAAGTATGATTGAAGACGCGAATTATTTTTGATTTCTACCAACACTCCCGACACGTTTTGTTTTAGGGTGATGCATTGGGATATGCAGCAATGAAAGGCCACGTGGACATCGTTAAACTGTTGTTAAGTAACGGAGCAGACGCCAATAATGTAAGCATATTACAAATCATCAGCTGCAATCACATATCTAGCAATTATTAATGTGCTTTAGCCTGACAGGAAAATATATGTTTTTGCAACTAGTAATACACCTGAAGGAGTGTCAAGGCTGAAATGAGGAAGTAAATTTCAAAGTAGATATATTTATTGTTACAACACAGTAGAGTAGTTTGTTAATTTTGTGTGTAGGTACTGATTTTTCAAATATTGTGGAATTACAAATAAATAAATACCTGTACATAGATTTATTACTTTACAGTATAAATCTATATTATATAATAGCCAGTACATTTACGTGTTTCCATATGTTGTCGGGTATTTGGTTTTTTTTTTTTTTTTTTAAATTGCCATACATACCGTCAACAGTTGTTGGCATATTTTGTACTGGAACAAACCCACTAATTCACTCTTGTGACAATTGTGCTACAGATTGTAACTAGAAATTGACGGGGTTTTTACCAAGACAGAATTTCGGTGAAGGATATTATTATAACAAACTTGGTAGCTTTTCTTCTCAACACACTACAGGTCCAATTTAATGTCCCTAAGTCTTTACGAACTTGACTAGAAGAAGTTTAAAGATTTAAGGATTTTTGACCAATGTGACCTTTATGAAGGTCAAGGTCATTCATAGAAACAAACGTGTTAGCCATTTATGTCAGCATGCTATATATATATATATATATATAAGTATCTAGGCATTCCATCACTTCACAAGTAATCGTTTGAAGAATAAAGGTGTTTCGACCGCTGTGAAATAAATATAGTTCGATGTGAAAGTGAAAGTGCTCGACACTTCTCGGAACATTCCAGGTCACTACTCGGCAATATCCGCCATCACGCAATAAGCAATGGAAAAACCCTTATATGAAGTACTGGTTCGGTCTAGCAAGTTGCCATGTTTTGTCTGTGTTTACGTCGTATGCTAATTCTAGTCATGCAGATGTTCTCATTAATAGACACAATTGTAATCAAAGTTGCAGAGAAGCTTTTAAGTAGAGTAATTCTGAATCCATTATGAGATTCGCAAGATCAACGATGATTTCAATACGACTTGGATTGTAGAGGCTGTTCTAGTTATTAATTTACTGAAATCATGGTTGCCGTGGTAACCTGGTCACTATTTACAGGTTTTGTAGCAAAAACTCATTGACATTTGGATCAATTTTGTTCCGACTGTATCATTTAAGTGTCCCTCAACCATTCCTTTGAATAACTGCTAGTTCTGAAATGTAATCATTTTTCTCTTCTGCATTAGGAATGGAGCATTTGGTTCATAGTTGGTCTGCAGCATCCTTTGCTAAAGACATAAGGAAATCAATTTTGTTTAAACCATGGATATAGGCCCAAAGGGCGGGTAGGGCGGGGTTCATCAAATCGAGATAATTTGTTCTCCTTGTCAGATTCTGTTATAATATTTTGATTTAAACACCTCAATATCTTCTTTATATAACAAATTGACTGACAGTAAAACTTATTGACTAACTTAAGTCAGATATATTGTTTTCGTGCATTTCATCTAGGTAATTGACAAGAATCATGGGTACCGGCCATTATCAGAGAATAGATTTCACAACACATGTCAAACAAATTAACAATTTTTTCATATATACAATGTAAATACAAAAATAAATGTTTGAAAATACACATTCCGTCCTGACAACCCATACACACAAACGACCTCACACACATTTAATCCTTATACAAAAGATAACCTGTATATACCCTACATATATTATATACATATGTAGCCCTATATAAGCCATCTTCAAGTTCACAGCGCCAATACTCCTGTTATCTTCAAATGATTTCTTGTGAAGTTCAAGAAAACCTAAAAACCTAAGCAGAAGTATTGACGGTGCTTAGTGGAACGGGCAGCAATATACTCCCCGGTACTTCATGGTGCTTTTAAAGTTTTTCAACGTTTTGCTGCGTTTTGTCCAGCTTTGTCACGGTTTCCACGGCAAGTCAATGTGTATGGTATCCGTTTCGTCGCGTTCTATCAAGGCACATCCACAGTTGCTATCCTGACGCGCTACAGCGTGTTACGTCATACTACGGTATTATGTTATTCTGGGCAATATACAAAGTAAGTAGTAAGTGAAAGAATAATACGTAGTGCCATATATCGTTATATCTTTCTGAAAGTGGCATCTGTTGTAGGCCAAACCGTAGCGTGCCTTTAACCTCCGGGAGCAACAGTTTCCTCATATCTACCCACGTAATCCATAAAAAAACTTGGCAAAAGCTAGCTCAACTTGAACGCAAATGAACGAATGACCAAACTTCCACGGCACACGACGTTTCAGGCAAATGGGATAGCCGTGCCCGCCGGGAACATACTATATTGCTATATTACAACACTTGTGGGTTTATATTGTTTCATTTCGTTTCTAATTATATAGCATGTTTCAAATATCAGTTTCGATTTTGTGTTTTATTTGATTTTTTTTTTTTTTTTTTTTTTTTTTTTTTTTGGGGGGGGGGGGTTATAAAACTCTTTTGTCTGATCGTCTGCAGCACGACATGCTTGGAAGGATATTTTTTATGAAATAGACGTACTATTAAGTAGTCAAATGTAATTAACCAGGAATTAGTTACTTAAATCAGAAAAACACGCAAATGAATAAAACGTGTGTTGTGTACAGTGCATATTAACACTCCTTTCTGTTTTGATATACAAATGACAGTTAAGTAAAACATTTTCATATCATAACTGATTTTGTGTAGTAGTATTTCAGAATGTTCTTCGGAACCCTTCTCGACTTTACCCACAAGCACAACATTACATAATTTGCATAATGTAGTCACGATATGTAAAAGTCGAGAAGCGTTCCGAGAGAAAAATGAACATGGCGGCGACGGTTAAAGTAAGTGAGCTACACGATGTTTAAATGGAGTTTCTACAAAGTACGGGTCATGACACCTCCAAAGGAGATTGTGGATGAACACAGTTATGGGTACTGTTTACCACCACAAGCGTAGATTTTGGCTTAGTTTTTGAGGTACCCATTAGAGCCGAGACAACATTTCGACCGGACAGGGAAATGTCTACCTAGCATATTTGTCGTAAATTTCCCGATTCATCAAGCCATAACTTCGTCAATACTTGGCCAATTTTGTTCATCAAGAACTCAATGGAAAGATATATTATTTCTCTTTAAGGTAAGATATCCGTCATTGTTGTAAAGAACCCATTTATTAAAATAATCACGGTTTTAAAAAAATAGGTCCGTTTTTTCTCGACCGCCGAGTTCATACCCTTGATACTATAATATATATATGTATACTATTGGTTAAAATTTATCGTGCCAGATCCCTGTGGATAAGTTAATCTCTTTTAATCTCCAACAACAACCAGTGACATGTATTGTTTTAGGGTAACGCGCTGTGTTTATGTAGCAGAGACAGGTCATATGGACATCACAAAACTGTTATTAATCTACGGAGCAGACCCCAATAAGGTATGTATACAAACCATCAGATGCAATTACATTTCCAACCATTATTAATTTCTCATTGCTTAAATGGCTTAAAAGACAGTTTGAATATAATGGAAATCTTAAATTATATATAAGTAAATTTAAGCCAACTATTTCGGGATTCCATCAATTGACTGGTCGTTACATCAATCGTTTAATGTTAAAAATACCGATTGGGCCTCTTGTTGAACACAATAACTTGAGTATTACAGTTTAAAGTTATGTCATATGTCATATTCATGTGACCATTAAGACCCATGGGCCTCTTGTTAAGTGTAAAGGAAGTAACTGAGAAATAACTGGTAACTAAATTAGTTACAGTACAGGCGACATGGACATTTCCAATCCATTCGCCCACCGACGATGTAAACATAACGTGGACAGGACTTCATCCCAAACTTGACAGTTGCCCTCCCGTTGTTAGGAAAAAATATAGAATATTTCACCTCCTGTTAGGTGTGACAGGATAATCTCAACTGAAAGGGTAAAATTCTTAAGTTGTCAAACACGAAACTTTGCCAAGTGTTTGCCAGCTTAAGAATTTACGAAAAAAAATTAACTTGAAAAACACGCGATAAACAATGAAGTGACGTCCAGTAACAAGGATATGTAGTCATGGTTTGAGGACGGCGAGGTAAAATGGCTGTCACTGTTGGGGTTTAACACATGCTGACGTTAAAAGTCTTCAAAATATTGTGGTTTTTTTCTAGCAATATAACTTAAATCTGTGTTCATGTCAACTCAGAATTGATAATACTAGTCTTAAAGTTGTTAGTTTTGCTCGCCAGTTTTTAAGCTGTGGACTTATTTTAAAAAAGAAACTAGTGATAAACAAACACATTTGGCAAAACATATTAATAAATAGCTTCAAACAAAATTTTGAAGTGTCGCTTCAAAAAACAAAGACGACATCGAAAAAAGAAACGAGTTTGCATCTTTTTCAAGAGGTTAATATTCTGCATTGTCAAAAATGATAGTCTATCACCCGTTGCTAGAGGTTGCTACGAACGTGCCAATAGTCTTCTATTGTTCTAATGCTAACTGTAGTGTGAAATATCTCTCAATTGATTATCGAATCGCATTATAGACCCAATAAAGACCCAACAATACACTTGTCTTAATATTTGCAGCTGGATAATGAGTTCTTCGAGAATCCTAAACGATCAAAAAGAGTACTCACAAAAGAACAAGGTGAATTGCATTTGCATTTAATTAATAACCTAAGATACATAAATTGGACAGTGTGTTACTGATCAAAATTTGTAAATTCTCTGAGCTAGAGCTAGAAAGTTAATGTAAAATTAAATGTTTCGAATATATAACTTGGTATTAAATACATCGTTATAACATATGTATTTGTTTTATACATATTCTGTCCCGCAATTTCTTTTTAATTGCGTATTTTACCATGTTCTAATGTATCTATGGCACTCATAATCGATCGACATATTTAGGACGAATAAAAAAGCAGCAGATGGAATATACTGAAGGAATAAAGGAGGCTGTCGAGAAACCCTGCAATATTACGATTACTGTCGTGGGCCATAAAGGAGTCGGAAAATCGTGTTTGGTAAAACAACTGCAACAAGAAAGTATCCCGAAAGGTGGACCTGGCTCTACAGACACGGCTGACTTTTACGTAAATTTCATTGCCTACAACCCGAACACATGTGTAAGACAAAAGCTTGACGAGAATGGAGAGATGGAAGCTAGTCTTCATCGACTGCAACAGGTCATCCATCGATACCGAAAAGGGGAGAAATTTATTGAAAGAGAGCCAGAACCAGTTCAACCTTCTATGGACACAGCAATCAGTCATCGACCAGGCGAGATGGCTGAAAAAAGCGAATCTGCTTTACCTCATCACAATAAATATAGAGCAGAAACAAGTTCTAGAGGCAACAACATTGATGTGGGGAAATCTGAACCAAATTTACATTTATCTTACCAGAATACTCGCACATCGCAATCTATGGTCACATCTGCATCGGCTATCGCGTCATCGTCGGAAACAAGAAGTAACATTTATTTTTTATTTCTGTTGGAAAAATAATTGATTGCTATTAATGTTTTTAAGAGGGTCCAAAGAGATAAAAATGCCAAAGATAGTAGTATTCATTATTATTTCATCATACATATTGCAAGCTTATCTCAAAATCATCATGTTTCTTAATACAACAAAACAAAAAATCTTTTTTCGAAATAATGTAATATGGCCCATATAATCATGGTGCATTATTTTTTAATTTGTTTTTGTATGATAGATATCAAGCAGATATTAGGAGAGGGTTTCCTCAGATTTCGAAAGCGAACAACAGGTCAGTATCTATTGTTTATAATTGTATTCCAATATTTAAACAAACGCATACATTGATCTCGTGCATATTATAACAACATAGTACGGTGGATATGTATTGGGGCGATCGGAGTGATATTTGGCAAATATATGTATAAGAAACATTTCGTTATGGATTTCACTTAGCTTTTCTTGTGTTTCTTTGTACCTGAAAATGGCCAAGAGGCCGAAAATTTGTGAGAGACATTTATACTCTTTGAAGTTGATATATAAATTCTCCCGCTGGAGGACTAGTATTTTTGAAATTTCGTTATGGTTTTGATTTATTTGTATCTGATTAGGAATTTATATTTTGAAGTAAAATACGCATGGCGTTGTGTTTCATTGTTGATGAGGCGATAAAATAATTTGACATGATTTTTGTGACGTAATAATTACCGGAAGGGCGACCAATCGACGGTAAACCGTATTTGTACACTCGTATTTATATATGTATAAGTAATACGTTGGACCAGCTATATAAAAAGTAGCATAACATCGTAATAAGACTAACGATAATATTATATTTTATCACATAATCCGACTGATATCCAGTGATTTTGCCAGTGTAATATTTTTGCGTATGTCACTAGTGTAATATGACCTGGGGCGAATTTCATTGGCTAGAAATTCATTGTGACGTCGGACAGAAACAATATAATGACGGCAAGAAAAATGACGTGACGTCAGGTTTACGAGGATGGCGGGACAAAATGGCGGTCTCTGTTGGATTTTCGGAATACATTATGACGTGAAATATTCTTTGTTATGTAGGTATTTGTAGTTATGTGATAAAAAGTATCTTAAATTTGTGTTCATTTCATATGAAATTTTATGACGCTCGTCTCGAAGTTTTAATTTTTGCTCGTCAAGGCTCACAAAAATAAAAACCTCTTAGACTCTTTCATAAAATTTCATATGAAATGACTACTCATGAAAGATCCTATATATATTTTATAGATTATTTGCCAGAGATCTTTGTTCATATATATGGATTTAAGTCTTCTATGTGAATAAACTTACTTTTGGCCTTGAACATTTCGGTTATGTTTTGTACCAATCACGGATGACTTATTGACAAGTTTGAATGCCACATAAAACTATCATCACCAACCGTAGTGTGTAGATAATCACATTAATGCTGGACACATGTTGGTCAGGTTCTACATAAGCCGGGCACATTTGTTAGAGGTCTCATGCAGTCAGAGTTGAACCCCTCAAACGTCTTGCACATACTTGCCTTATTTTCAATAAAACATTAGTATAACTTATCCCACATTATCGATTATGTTTAACTCAAGGAAATCTCAAAGCATATAACATGAATTGGAAGTAAAGTATACCAAAAATGGCTGTATTCGTGCTGACTGCAATATGACATTGTATTTCGTATTTTTAGTACTATGAGCTATTTTTGTACGACAGGAATTGGCAAGGCAATGAGAAACAGTATACAAAAATTACGAAGAAAAAAAGGTCAGTATCATATGTTCGTTGTATAATTGAAATAAATTACGTTAATACCGTATTTAGACGTACACTAAAATATCGAAATGATCTTAACATCAATATTGAATAAATAAGTTAGAATTGTCTGCCTTATTGTATATTTGTTATAGGTGTGAAAGTTTCTCAAGAACAAGGTGAAGTTATAAATGATGTCATGGGCAGAGAAACCCTAGAAGGCGACGACGACGACGTAAAGGGCTTCATAACAATATACGACTTCGGCGGTGAGGAAGTCTTCTACAACACTCACCATTGCTTCATATCAAGCAATATGGTGTTTGTTGTAGTGTTTGACGTAGGGATGTGCCTAGACCCAGAACGATCAGCAGCGGGCTATGGTAAGTATCACATTAACGACTTCCTAAAACCGCAATTATAGGGCTTCGCTACATACTACAACCGCCAGGCTTACGTCATATATTAATTGGGCGATAATACACTGTCTTGTCTATGTTTTAATAAGTCTAGTCTCAGATTGACCTGCCAACATATTTCACTCAGGTTGATATATCCTTTTCTGACCCATCGTACAGAGATAATATATTTCCAGTAAGGGCAAGATATATGTGTCTTACCCAGGGCAGCAAGGATGCACGCGTAGAACATACTCCGATGATAGTCCGGAAGTTTTGAAACGTCATGTGTAAGCTACATTAACATGATTGTGTAATCCATTTGGACATTCAATATCACCTGTTACCTCGTGCTTAAGGCGCAATTTGACCTAATGACACAATCTGACGTCAGCTTGTCACCACATATTTCTATTTATATGTATTTTGTATATTCGGGTATTTGGATTCTTTCTAATGATTCATTTAGAAATTTCAAGGACAGAAAAACATTTCTATCATATCACGCTATGTTATATAGAGTTTACCCATGTAAGATAGCTATGTAAGATAGCGCGCGGATTAATTTGTGTAAGTATGGAGACAACTGTTGATATACCTTCTAGGTCTACATGTTATACAGGGGCACGTAAATGCTGTTAACATAATATTTTGATCATGCATCAGTACGGTGAATCGTATCCTATTAGGATATGACGTACTTGTATATCGACTAGAGGTGTATTATACCTAGTGAATATTTTGCGTGCCATGTGCCTGTTGTGAACGTGATACACGTACGGTTAGACCAAAAATGACCAACATGCCCCGTACTGTACCCTCCAATTTTCTATTAACTTACTGACAACAAAACACGCAATCACTGAATAAGAATAATTATAGAACTCTTAATGATAGACACATTTATTATTCAAACATGCTGTCGAACATAAAAACCACAGAGTTAGCGTACGGTAGCCTACAATCTGAGCGAGAACAGTCCTCCGCTTCACTTCAAAACAAGAATCCCGTTTAAATACGTACAATCCTGTATCACAACAAAGGTCGGACACTCATATCAAAATCTTGTTCGCTGGATCCCATATGAACAACATGAAATAAATGTTAATATAACCAAGCAAGCTCCAGAACCAAAACATCGTCTGATCATGGTGATCAAGAGCGACTCGTAGTAGCCTTGACCGCCAATATATGAATGGAATTCCGACGAAAGTCGTGACGTCACGTATGACGCAGTACTTTGACTGAAGTGACAAAACAGTAAAATCTACCGCTACATATCTTCAAAATGTCAACATAGAATTGAAATACATGTAAAACATAAAATCAATATTCTCTCTTTGATTGTTTTTTCGTTTTGGATATTGGCGCTAAATATTTCGCGGATGTGCGCATACGTGTACGATGTGATCGGATGCAAGAAAAAAGTCGGTCAGGTCATGAATAATTTTTCAGAGAATTAAACATTCACCTACATAAGATACAACAAAATAATCTTATCTTGTCCGCAAACATTCAGTTTGCCAAAAACGGGTATGCTCTTTAAGAATATCTTATTGTTTTAACATAAATTTATGTAATAATAAAAAATCTGAAAAATGAAGTAAAACTAAGGACCTGAAGGTATTTTAACGGAAATTTGGTAATAATAAGACACTTTCATTATGTATACATGGAGGATAGGGGATATTCCACCCTCGGGTCACAAAAAGCCTCGGGTTTTACCACATTTTATGAACCCCTCGGGTGGAATATCCCTATCCTCCATGTATACATATAAAAGAGTGTTATAATCTTACCGTACCTAGACAGTAGGACAACAGGACATCACCTTCTTAGAAATATACATTTTTCTTTAAGGTAGGGGAAGATCATATTAATCCACATGACCCATGCACTATTTGAGCATTAAGCAGGGTGTGCTTTGGATAGTAAATCATATAAAAAAAACGTGGAAAGTTGCATTACTCGTATCACACGATTTCTTACCGTGACTATTAATTGACATACTCTGTATCCAACAAACATACGTTTGTGAAGATCCAGTATTGCCGGGAAACAATCGTGATACCAATTATTTGGCCCAGGCCCATATTAAACAATCTTAAAAAGTGAGGAAAAAAGGTTTACACAGTCAAATAAATAGAAATACTTAGTTTGTGAACTAACATAATTTTAAGCAAACCATCGTATTCTCAAAAGTATCGGGTTATATTACCTACGTGTATATTTTAAGTCCCAAATATATCGTCTGTTTACACTATGATGTAATAGATTCCTTTCGTTCACGTATGGTAGTGTGTAACTTCTATGAATTACTGTTGACAGAAATAACCAGTTGGTGGTTAAAAAATATTGCCACCTATGCGATCGATGATGCTGCAAATGACGTCAGAACACCACCTGTGATCCTGGTCGGCTCACACCTCGACCAGGTGACATCCAACGTAAGTGATCAGTTTATCAATGAATGGTCGTCTGATATCTAAAAATATTAAATCTTACTTTAGAGCTAAATTCCATATAGTGTATGCAGCATTAAGGTATAACCCATTTGATATATGTATATTATGATTCGCATATTAAGTACATTGTAATAATGTTTGAAACCAGCAATACTTTACAATACATTCATTTACACCACAGAAAGAGGAACAAGAAGCTATCTTTTTAAAGGTTTTAGAAACTCTCCACCAAGATCCAATTTTGCAAGATATCATGGACAAGCATGTCCAAGCAGTGTTCGCCATTGCCAACTTAAATGATTCCATGAGGAACAAAGAACTGTATGAGTCCATTTGGCAAAAAGTTCTGGCGATCGCCCACCTTCAGTCACAGTGGGAAAAGCCAGTGCCAGCCAAATGGACTGCACTACAGCACGAACTCTTACGTCGTAAGCACAAGGGTGTCATCGTCTTGTCATATGATGAGTTACTTGACATAAACTTTAAGCTGCCAGTTCCATTGGAAGAAAGGGAAATCAAGGCTTTGCTCAAGTAAGCTTGTTTTATCATCTGATTGTTTATATCTTTATTGTCATATTTACTATTTATATATTTGATTGGCTTTAGTTCGACCTCCCAAATTCAAACAATTTGCGTTTCGGAATTGAGCAGATATGGATCATACAATGTTTTATCCCATTATGAATTAGAACATTAACTTGTCCTTTACAGAGACCTGCGTCTCAGTGGATCCTTTCAATGTTTTGACCTCCATGGAAATAAGCCTTTCGTCATCCTTCAAGCACAATGGACCATTGATGCGTTCAAGTTGGTTATCACCGATCCAAAGTTCACAAGCAACCTACCTACCATGTTGAGACTTCAATGGAACGAATATGAAAAAACCGGCGTTATTCAAGTGGAGTTCTTAAAGCAACTTTGGGCAAAGAAAGGTTCTCTGAAAATATGGAGTCGCTTTTCATAGTGATGGAAACCCTTAACCTTCTTGCAAAGCCAATTTCAGATGATCTTGATGCTGTTGCTGATTACTACATAGTACCATGCATGCTCAAGAAGGCGAATCCCGGAGTCATACGTCCATTACTTGATGAACCCGATACTGTCACCACAGCTACTCTCTGCCTGAAATTCGACAACCCATTCATCCACAAGCCGTGTGGGACAAGATGATCGCATCATGCGTTCATAGATTCCAACGACTCTATGAGCCAGGATATGATGGCATAAAGCTCATACAACGTGGTTTTATTTGTCTGGCAGTAAATGCACTGTGGAATATGGTCATCCACTGCAAGGATAATGCAATGAAGGTTACAATGTTTACCAAGGCCACTCACGCTTCAACATTGGGAGCTGGAACAAGTTTATTCTGCATTCTCCAAAACCTTTTGCATAGAATCCTTGAACAAAATCAGCAAAGCCACCTGAAGTATCAGTTGTTTCTACACAACAACTACCGTTTGACATCAGATGAAAAGATGGTGAAAATAGAGGATCTTGAAAAGTTCTCGCCCCTGCAATGTAATGGACCGAAAGATCAGGACTGGGTAAACAAAGACGATATGTACGTCTGGTTTAAAGACCATGGAAGAGAGGTGAGTAATAGCAATGCATTGTGAATTCGTTGCACAGAACTTGTACCAAGTTATATTTTATATTTTATTCACAATAACGTGTTCTGACATTATGATATTGCTTTTACAGGAAATCCGGACTACAGCATTACCTGCTGGTGAGCATTTTTCTTTAGTTGCATTGCCAATGTTTCCTCAAAGTTGGTATCAATATGTGTGCCCTTTCATAGAACTTGGAGCAGAATAAAAATTATTAACATTCACATAATTACTAATTTAACCGTTCATAGTTCTGAGAAAAGGGGGTGCTGCTAAACGTTGCATGAGTAACTATAATGTAGTACACTTTAAATACAACAGATCTCTGTCCTCCTGACATTCCCCCTTCATATTTCATGTTCGAATAGTCCGAATAGCTCCAACAGCTATTCGTCGAATATCCTTGATTTTCCTAAGAGAAATATATCCCCATTTCCTTCAAATGCATAGAACAGGTTTTGGCCATTTAACTTTGTTTTTTCTACAATATTTGTATTTGGACTATATCCAAGGCTATTATTACCACGATTAGAAAACCTTTATAAGAAACTAAAATGGCTTAAAACAAATTGTTCAAATGCTATTGACATGTTTTTAATATTTTGATATTATAGTTTTTGGCTGTCGATGGCCAACCTCTGATGACTCGAATATCCCGTATTCACCGAACTATTAACAGGGTTTGTTATAGTTCGTGTTAAAGAAGTTTCACTGGCACAGTAGTTAGGATCATCAAGTTATTGAGTTATTCTTAAACGATTAATTTGTTGCTAACAAACTTTGAAATAAAAAAAATTATCAGGAGCACAGGATTATGTTAATCAGATTTAGATACATATCATTATGTGTAATTTTTATTGAAGATTAAAATTAATTCCAGAGATATCTGGTAATTTACCAGACAGAAAATTGACGGTCAAAGAAATCGGAAGAGTTTCCAGATATATTGGTAGTGCTTATCAGACATTCCTGGTCGGACTTGGCTGTCCCAGTGAGTTGCTTGAGCAGGAGATGGAGGAACACAGACATCTCGCTTTCAGATCTAGGATAACGAAGATTTTCCTGAAACTCATGAATATGAAAGCGTGTATAACATTCACGACAATGGCCGAGGCAATGACGCAAAACGGGATGGACCGAGAGAAGCTTAACGATATCATTGACTCTAACAGAGAAAGCGGGTACATAGGTAAGAATGTTAGCCGAAAATGTTAATGTCTGCTTCCTGAGTGTCCCATTCGATCAAATTACTATTACAAAGACATGCATACCATCCAGACTGTTTCATATATTTCTATCTATTTGTCCGTACATGATATTTTAATGCCAAAATTATAATATTATCTTGAATGAACATAACGTCTTGTGTTCTTCACATAATTATACTCTGTCTCGCTTAGCTGTGAATCGGTTTTCAATACAGATTTCAATGTGAGTGTTCAAATTATGAACGCTACTTTTATATTCTGTAGTATCGAAACATGAAATTATGTATGGGGATATGTAACTCCTCTGCCATATATCTGATTCATAAATATAAAATTTAATTTGCGATTAGCTTTTGAGCAATGCGATTTTTCTCTAAATGTGGTAATATCTTTTTAGACGAAAGGTTACCTGATAAATGGTTGCAAGAAACTCTCTCTAAAAAGGATGTCCCGATTATTGAACAATACATTGGCGTAAAAGCATACTTCAACCTGTTCCTGGAGCTCGGATTACAGCCAAAATGGATCGACGAATTTGACCTCGAGTATAGAAACAAGTCCATCAGCGATATGATAACAGCCATGCTTGAAGCTTTCATTTCTGAGACGAAACCCCGTCCTACCAGGAACACAATTTTACTTGCGATGCAGGAATGTATCATGGACACAGAATCCTTAATCAATGCATTTGTAAAGGTAATTTTTAGATTTACTTAGATTGCTTTTTTTTTTTTTTTTTTACTTAGATTGCTTTAATCATATCAAAATTGTCTTAATCTAATGATAGGAACTTTTATTGAAAATGTTTGCTTTTTATCAAGTATTTCTCCATCACGATCGATTATTGTTACATCTGTTGCCGTTGTTGTTGTCAAATTGGATATAGTTCTGCAGCTCTATCATATGCTTTGAGATAACTCATTTTTTTGAAAACTTTTCTGTTTGTAGAATTAACTTCGTGCGGTTTCTGCTATGTGTATGGGAGACAACAGTCCTTTCATCAGAGCAAAGCCAGCTTAATTCTTTATGGAACGACGATTTGTATATATTGTTCTCCGGTTCTATATCCGTTTAAGGAAAAAGTGAGTCGACATTAGTAAGATTTATAAGCGAACAATACTCAAACAACGAACAAGTAATTTGCCAAATTGATGGAAGAAAAAGATGATAGCTATTATAGCCTTTAAGATATATCTGATGTAAATATATGCCGAGTGAAATCGGAATGATTTAACCCGGCGTTGATTGTTATAGTATTGTCCTTAGTACACGTGCCTGCATTGTCAGTCTCAGGGGCAGACTCCGACCGTAATATATTCTCAATTTTGTTATCCAGACATTCTATTATTCTAATTTGATATCAAGACATGTGTTCCATATCTAATGAGTTGTACATTATTATCGTATGCGTTTTAAATGCATTTCTATATCCATTAGAATTATAATGTTGCGTTCAGTATTAGAAAGCAAAGCACTATAGGTTAATACAACTGATACATTGCATATTATAAAGTGATAGTTTATGTTATTCCAAGACCTTTTCTGGTTGAAGGTTGACACCTTATATTCAAATGTTCAGTAGGTCACCCTCTTCGATACAAATGATGGTTCCAAGCTTATTACCATATTTGCTGAAAAAATAAAACTACTACAGTAAAAACTGGTGGGGGTGAGATTATACTTCAACTTTTAAAGGAAGTAGCTTAATTTTGTTTCTTCAATATATGTCACATCTCTAATTTATTCACTGAATATTTTTGTCGGCCTATAATTGAATTATATGGGAAAGGCTCAGACAGAGTCAGGGTCAAATGTCATACCAAATGCTTTTTATGAAATATTCACTCTAAATCAATGTTATTGATATGCGCGACTTGACCATCTATTCATAGTTTTAATTTTCCATAGCGTTCATTTTCTATATACGTTTCCACTTATTTAATTTTCTGAGAGCGGGGGCTTAAGGGATCGATTTGGCTATTTTTTTATATAAACTACTTCTTTTCTAAACCTAAGTGTAGGAAAACACGCGTATTGCAATAATAGCATCCCTATGAAATGGGTATACACAATTGTACAAATGCTTGATCTGAGGACCCGGAGGCTAGAGGGTTTGGGCTAAAAGAGACAATTAGTCTGTTTCTATATACATGACCTCATCCCTGAAACTAAGCATTGGATAGTACTCAAATTGCATTTTGAATCCCCACCCCATAAGCAAACTACCCGTCTAACGTTTGTTGCGCGGAGTGATATGGAATATAGCGATGTTTTGATTTCGGTTTATTTCTAAAAGACATACTTTATCATTCTGAAGTATGTTCAACTTCATAAGATCACGCGTCTTATTTCACGTGCCTTCAGGTTTCCATAAAATGACCTAAATTTATTTTTTCTTTAAAAAAATTATCTAACAAGTCTCATAAAGCATTCCACTATATAGTGATAGCGTACTAAAAGGGCTTAAATAAAACGAAAATGAGTTAAATAATGGTATAATGCCATATCTGATCAGATGACCTTTGTCATCGAACATTTTGGTATATCGTATGAAGTGTTATCAAGAAAAGCTTACGGAACCTCAAAAGTCCTACATAAGCCGCCACACACTTTTTAGTTGTTTTTAGTGAAATTGATATATACACAGCGTCAAAAATTTAGCACCACCCTATGTTTTAAACGCAGACAAATTTCAATGTTACGAATAAACAAACAACAGGTTTTCTATACATTATCGTTTGATTTTACGATAGAATGGCACATAACTTTTCTCAGTGAATTGGTTTAGGTTCAAACATTATTAAAGATGCTCCACCGCTGACAAATGGTATTTTTTCGCTATCAAAAACAGGAGCAGACGATTTAGTATTTTACTTCAGTTGCAAAAGTTACTTACTTTACACCATTACAGCCATTGAAAAGTTTGAGCTTCTAATTTTACTTTAAGTTAAAAATATAAAAAACAATTTATTGCATCCCGAAAAAATTTCGTGTCACTATATCCTATATGAATGAAGTACTAATTGCGCATGCACCAATGGCGAAATTAATTATTTTATATTATTTTTTGTGTTAATTAGACATATATATACACGATTAAACACCAATTATTGTTCAAATGATGAATATCATTTATGCTCTGTCGGCGGTGGAGCATCTTTAACTGTCAGGACATCCAGCAGAAAAAAAACACTCGACAAAACTGCAAAATAAGATGGTATGGCTATGATCATTACAACAAAAAATGAAACATTAATTTCATTCAAATAAATGACAAAAGTAACAGACACCATCACTTAAATATTTATATATCTATAAACAGCTGTTGTGTCGATATCTGGTAACAGTAAGTGTTTCTGTTCTCATACTACGTATCAGAAGACATATCCAAATCATCGGGATTCTTCCTCATTCCTCATGGAGTACCGCCTTTAAATCTTGAAAGTTTTGAACTGAGTGATCACTTGCTCTGCTATGGAGTCCTAAACGATCCTTGAAATGTATGGTGTTTAACGTTTGACGCGGTGTATATATGTTGATGTCACCAAAGTATCGTGTGAATTATTACTATGAAGGAGCATTTGTCGCATGTCATGCGTCGTGCGTTGGTTATTATCTTTCGCAACAGAGTGCTATGAAATTTACATGGTATGGCTACTTACAAAATCCTAATCAACCATTTGTTAATTTGAAGCGAATTTGTTTTCTCAAGATGACTGCCAGGACAGTTACCTTACAGATGTGTTTTATAATTATTATCATTTATTTTATATCTTCAAGACTGATCAGTGCAAGTATACTCTACAAGAGAGTCAATCTACTATAATATAACACTACATTTGCAAAATTAGGTCATAATGACCTACTTAAAATTTCCTGGGACAATTCAAATTAACATCACAAATGCAGTTTTAACTTGAATTTTGCAACCCTATTTGTAGAAAATGTATTGTTGGGTACTATCCGAATGTCTACGTGAAGGTGAGGTGATATGTAGGACTACAATAGTAGATTCGGGCAATTTGGTCGTGTTTTCGTGTGAGTGATTACTCCATTTTGTTGTGCGTAGTACCCATGGTCGGTAAGTTCGAAACTAACGTTTGGCAATAAAAGACAGCTGACTTGGGTAATTTGGCTTGATAGAAGATCTAAATTTTATCATTTCATTAAATATACATACTTGTTATTAGGATTAAAAAAGGAAATTATCCGGTGGATGGTTTTTTTTTCATGTGTCATACAATTCCGGGCCTTTATGTATATATTTGTTTTAATATTTTATCGCCATCGTTTAAAGGAATTGTTTATTATGTTTTAGTATTGACTTCCACATTATCCGTATTTCTTAGAAGATGAGCTATATACGCAGATTGCTGGTTATCCTATTACATCGGCTTTACTTATAGGCTGATATGTAAAATTGGTTTATTGTGATAGCAACAATGTAATCACAAAATCAATTTTTAATGAGACGGATCTAGAGATTGCTTTGTATATAAGTAAGAATAGATATGCAGTTGATGTAAACATGCTGACGATATAAATATAAGGTATTATAGACATTATTTACATGGAAATATGGTTTATATAGCTAAATAATGAAAGGTATCTGTATAGGGTTTTCATGTTACAAGAACAACTTAAGGTTCCTATCAAAAGTGAATTTATTTTATTTGTATCCATTCGATATTACATGTACTATGTATATTATTGCTGTTATCGTGATTGGCTAGAATATCATTAATGGTATAATCTAGTACCTTACACTAAATGTTTTGGTTTCTTGACAAAAATAATGTGCATAAATACAACGGCAGAAATGTGTTAAATGTTTTGTTGAAATTGTATTTTCAGTTTTCCAAGGGAGAGCTCTTGAAATGTTTTAATATATAAATACTACCTGCATTAGAGGGTGACAGTGCCTAGTGTCACCCCGAGGATATCACTGTCACCCGAGGCGAAGCCGAGGGTGACAGTGATATTCCGAGGGGTGACACTTTATTTAATTATACCAAAATTCTAGAAACAAAAGTAGTTTTCAAGTATTTACAATCTATTGAAACATTTTAACTGATTTTAGCAAAAGTCGAACAGTCACGTTGGCAGTATATCAGCTTCTACTCAGTAGCGCTAACTAGCACTGCATTATAAAAAAAGAATACTCACAATAAGCATTTAGTGAAAATTCTTGTTGTCTTGTCTCCTGCGTTTGTTTAAATCTTAACGTTTTTGTAAATCTCAATGAATTTTGGTTTCGTCCCGTCGTCTGTTTACAACATTAGCAACGTCACGAAGACGCTTGAAATCGCATGTCTTCCGTTCACCTAATCACCGACGGGTTCATAAAAACCGACATATAGCGCTGTGACGGTAAGCGAAAAGACGTGGACGGAAAGCTCCGTCCTTAATATGATTTTTTTATTGATAAACAGACTAATTTGGCAAAACTGTTACTAAATAGCTCCAGATAAATTTTGAAGCGTCGCTTCAAAACACAAAGATGGCGTCGAAAAAAAGAAACGAGTGCGCATCTTTTTCGGGCGGTTAATATTTTGCATTGTCAAAAATACACTATCACCCGTTGCTAGGGGGTTGCTGCGAACGTGTCTATTGTTTCCTATTGTTCTAATGTTACCTGCCGTGTGATAGTGTAAAATACCAAATATCTCTCGACCAATCAGAATGCAGGATTCTTACTTGAGGTATAATAATTATATTATTATCACTGTATAACTTTATTCTAACAGAGACTGAATATCGCCTTGTGTGCTTTTTATTCGATATCAAAAATGCTGTATTAATAACTTATGGCAGAGTTTAACAATCTCCGCACACATTTTCATTGTACATGTAATTATCGTTTTTTTCCATTTTAAGAGTTTTTTGTATGATGCATTCTTACTAGTTAAAAGTGTTTTCACGAGAAAGTCTGTTTTGTAGCAATCTGCTTTGATATTTTAATGAGTTTAATAGTAAAAGGTACTTAATGGAAAGTGTTATTGTAATGTTATATAATTTGTTTAATACTGTCATTGAGGTGACAGACAACGGTACTATTGTGTATGGTTATAGGTTACACTGCTTTTAAATGATAAAGTTGGGTGAGGCTAGATCTTTACTGAAATTGACTGGATTCGGGACTACATGAAATGATATGTCTTTGTATTTTATACTGAAATTATGTGATGGCTAAGTATAATGAATGTGTGATGGCTTAAAGATGATCCATCGCTGACAGAGCATAAACGATACTCATTATTTGAACAATAAGTGATGTTTAATCGTGTATATTATACAGTCTAATTTACAAAAAATAATATAAAACACTTTATTTTGCTTTTGGTGTATGCGTAATCAGTACTCCATTCCATATAGGACATAGTGCCACGGTTTTTTTCTGGAAATAATCAATTGCAATTAGTTCTTACTTTTTCTTAAATTTTTATCTTGAAGTACAATGAAAAGCTCAACCTTTTTCAATGGTAATAATGGTGTAAAGTACGTAACTTTTGTAACTGAAAATAAATACTTATTCGTCTGAACCTGTTATTGTTAAAGAAAATAACATCATTTGTCAGCGGTGAAGCATATTTAACCGAAGGGCATAGAACAGTAATATTTGTTTGAAACATGCATGAGTAATTATATTAGTGTTGATTATGTTAGAATGGAATTAACATCAAAATCTATTATTTTAATGTCGGACAGTGAATCCTCGATAATCAGTCCAAACTGTCTGGATTGTAAGTTTTTCTGGAGTGACGAAATTAGCTTTGTTAGTTAATCATTAAATATGTTCCCCGACTTCCATCCGCAGTGTGAGGTTTCCGGACAATCGGTGTCCGGATTATCGAGTGTCCCATGTACTGTATCGATAGAACTATGGTGCTGCGACTATGTAGTTGTGTCATCGTGTGGGAGCGGGCTATGATTATGTTAGTTTCCTTGTAATTATAATACACTGTAGATTTGTAAGTGTGTGGTTATGGATTACAATTTTGTAAGACTGTAATTATCCGAGGGTTTGAAAGGGTGTAATTATCCGTGGCAGCGATAATGTAAGGGTGTAATTGTATGAGGCAACGATAATGTTAAGGGTGTAATTCTGTGAGTCAGAGATAATGTAAGGTTGTAATTGTATAAGGCAACAATAATGTAAGGGTGTAATTCTGTGAGTCAGAGATAATGTAAGGGTGTAATTGTATGAGGCAACGATAATGTAACGGTGTAATTGTATAAGGCAACAATAATGTAAAGGTGTAATTGTATAAGGTAACGATAATGTAAAGGTGTAATTGTATGAGGCAGTGATAAAGTAAAGGTGTAATTGTATGAGGCAACGATAATGTAAGGATGTAATTGTATGAGGCAACGATAATGTAAAGGTGTAATTGTATGAGGCAACGATAATGTAAAGATGTAATTGTGTGAGGCAGCGATAATGTAAAGGTGTAATTGTATGAGGCAACGATAATGTAACGATGTAATTGTGTGGGCAGCGATAATGTAAAGGTGTAATTGTATGAGGCAACGATAATGTAAAGGTGTAATTGTGTGAGGCAACGATAATGTAAAGGTGTAATTGTATGAGGCAACGATAATGTAAAGATGTAATTGTGTGAGGCAGCGATAATGTAAAGGTGTAATCGTGTGAGGCAGCGATAATGTAAAGGTGTAATTGTATGAGGCAACGATAATGTAAAGGTGTAATTGTATGAGGCAACGATAATGTAAAGGTGTAATTGTATGAGGCAACGATAATGTAAAGGTGTAATTGTATGAGGCAACGATAATGTAAAGGTGTAATTGTATGAGGCAACGATAATGTAAAGGTGTAATTGTATGAGGCAGCGATAATGTAAGGTGTAATTGTATGAGACAGCGATAATTTAAAGGTGTAATTGTGTGAATCAGAGATAATGTAAGGTGTAATTGTATGAGGCAACGATAATGTAACGGTGTAATTGTATAGGCAACAATAATGTAAAGGTGTGTAATTGTATGAGGCAACAATAATGTAACGATGTAATTGTATGAGGCAACGATAATGTAACGGTGTAATTGTATGAGGCAACGATAATGTAACGGTGTAATTGTATGAGACAGCGATAATGTAAGGGCGTAATTGTATAATTGTAAAGGTGTAATTCTGTGAGTCAGAGATAATGTAAAGATGTAACTGTTTGAGGCAGCGATAATGTAAGGGTGTTATTCTGTGAGTCAGAGATAATGTAAAGGTGTAATTGTGTGAGGCAGAGAGACTTTAAATGTGTAATTGTGTGAGGAAGCGATAATGTAAGGGTGTAATTCTGTGAGTCAGAGATAATGTAAAGATGTAATTATGTGAGTCAGAGATAATGTAAGGGTGTAATTGTATGAGGCAGCGATATGTTAAGTTTAAGTATCAGAGATAATGTAAGGGTGTAATTGTATGAGGCAGCGATAATGTTAAGGTTTAATTGTGTGAATCAGAGATAATGTAAGGGTGTAATTCTGTGAGGAAGTGATAATGTAAGGGTGTAATTGTATGAGGCAGCGACAATGTTAAGGTTTAATTGTATGAGGCAGCGATAATGTTAAGGTTTAATTGTGTGAAGCAGCGATACTACATGCGGGTAGTTGTGTGAGGGAGCGATATGTTATAAGGGTGTAACTGTGCGAGGCAGCGATACAGTAGGAGTGTAATTTTGTGAAGCAATACTTCATACTTCATAACCCAAAATATATTGATAGTAATGCTTAAATATGTTGTCTGATTTAAATTGGAGTAAAATATATACTTGAATGGTATGTTGTTTCTTTTTTTGCTTTTTATCTTAACCAAGAACAGTGTTTCTATAGATAATTACCATCAAAAGGGCATGAAGTTGAGCATAGATCTCTGGAACATAAATTTGAATTTGGGTGTACTTATTAAACATCGGAAGTCAACTGCATTCCACTTGTAAGTAATGACTTAACTTGCACTTAGATCGCACACGGATGACAGTCGTACTGTTAGCCTTAGTTAGTTTTAGATTCAGAGAGACAGTAAAGAGTCTCATATCCTGATCTAATGTCATATATTAAGTAATACAAAAATAAGTTAGTCAGGCATTGATGGGCTCCGGTGTATTTGCGCTTAATTTTATTTTTTTTGTAATTTGCCTTGATCGTTTAAGTGATACGGCTAAGTTTCTAGGCTTTGAATCTTCGTTGGAGTTGTCCTGACACGAGTACCAAGATATCGTTACTTCAGTCGCAGGCCCACAATCTGTGTGATGTTTTTGATAGAGTGATGCTCAGTATTTGATCATAGTTCTTCGCCACCAGTACAACTTTTGCGTTTCCTATCAAGGAGATTTATTGTCTTATCATGGTTACGTGTCCAGGATTAGTCAACTGTGGATGGACAGATATGATTTATCGAACACAATGACTTCCACTCTTCCATCACCCTGGTCTCTGTCGTTAGTGCAATGACCTTAACTAAGGTTTATTCAAGAGAATCCTCGATACTCCAGGGGTATCACTGACATTATACCCATCCCTGTACTATATCATAGTAAGGCATAGTGAAGGCAGTTCGAGAGGAAAAAAAAGATAAATTACGTGTCTGCTGAGACTTCCTTCGAAGTTTTCAAAGAGAGCGACGCCCAACTTTAAAGTAATACATTCAACCATAGTGTACCGTTTTACCGATGTACATCAAACGATCAAATTACCTGTATCTACTGTTTTTACTATGCGATAGTCCAGAGGTTGATATAACGTCAGTGATAATTACCCCTGGAGTATCGAGGATGGCTACAGGTGAACATTAGGATTTTTGGTCGGGATGAAGCTCTTGGTTTCCAGGACAGGTTTCACAGGGATGTATATTCTAGAATCAATTGCACATTTAGTGTCGTAGATTTCTCTGTGAGAGCCTTGCTGAATGACTTCCATTCCCGAATTTTTGTTTGTCGTACATCTCCGGGTCCTGTTTGTATTACCTGTATTAGAGTGGCATTGTTGTCCTTCATTTTCTGATAGTGTGACAGCGTCGTTGTTATAAGCTTGTCAAGTCTCTGTTTCAATTTCTCAGTCTGCATCCTTAGCTGATATGCCATTTACTCAAAAGCACTTGAGTGAAAGAATATTTAAATTTCCGTTTTTATTTGCTATATAACCTTACCAACTTGGAAATCGTTTACACTTGTGTAAACGCAGTTGGTTTTCGCTCAAAAATACATACACCGGAACACTGACTTCCGCAAGTAGTGTTAATGCTCATGATATTTGGCCTATATTGTTTCTGTATTTTCTATTCTTCTATTAAACAATTTGAATGTAATGAATATATTTCAGAAAATAAAATATTTGAGAAATATTGCATCGATGGAATGAAAAAGATAGTGTTATCGTGGAACTATATTTTGTGTACTTTCTGAACTTTACAACATTTCCGCGCGTTTTATTTCATCGGAACATTAAATGTATAAGAAATAGTCGGTTGAAATGTAAATACAAGGAATGATTTTTATTTTTTGTTATTTACTGGTGTGTAAACTGCATTTGTTTGACAGTTAACGCGCGTCATTTAAAATATCTGTCCACCAAATACTATCTACACACCAGTAAACAACAGAAAATAAAATCAATTCATTGAGTATTTGTGTAAGGTTATTAAATTTGACTATATTATTATACCTCATATTTATAACGATGTCTGAAGTTGAAACACCCTGTTTATCTAAGGTGTTTGCCCCCAAAGTGGCGGCCCATCTTTCACACGGAGTCATCTCCCCTTCCTGTGTACACTATTATGACGGATGAAACATATATTTCTAGCTGTAATTCAATGTTAACTTCACTGCCTTTATATGGTGGCATGTACCTGTCACCACACAGCGAGACATCGAAGTCAGCTTATTTACGTCATGGGACAAGTCACTTGATTTTTTGTTTTTCAACGCGTTTGCAATATAGCAGTTCTGAACAAAGTCAGGTGAAGTCAAGATAATTTAAAGATGCTCCACCACCGCCGACAAAGCATAAACGATATTCCTCATTTGAACAGTAATGGGTGTTTAATTGTGTACGTATATGTCTGATTAAAACAAAATATAATATAAAATAATTTACGTTGCTTTCGGTGTAGCACAATCAGTACTTCATTCCATATAGGACATAATGCTACGGATTTTTTTCAGGACGCAATTAATTATTTTTATCTTGAAGTAAAACTAGAAGCTCAAAACTTTTAATTGCAACCGAAGAAAAATACTAATTCGTCTGCTATTGTTTATCGTAGAGAAAAAAATACCGTTTGTCAGCGGTGGAGCATCTTTAATGAAAACGAAACACATTAATCATCTAGACATTATTATTTCGCCAAATCGACTTACTGTCTAGCTAGGTCGTATTAACTATACCGCTATGTGATGCCAGATGCATGCCACCATATCTTTATATGTATAACATATCACTATTAACTGGAGCATTTTTTGAGAAAATATATACGTTATTACGTGAAACAGAAGCAAAATCGCAAACTTGTGGTAGAATTTCTTACAAAAAGTTTTACGCTATAACTGACATAATAAATTATATTGAATTTTCAAAATTGTCTGTGGAAACGATAAGACATAATCTAACTGGCATTGCGGCGTGTATTTTCAAATATGTAATATGCTCTAATTTTCCAGTATTATGATAGGCTAATATATCATTGTCACAAGAAGGGTATGCATAAATCATATCAACTCTATGTCCCTCCATAAAGATTTAAAGATTTAAAATTGTAACATCGCAACCAGTTTGACACTCCACTGCCCAAATGTGCGTTCATTAGGGTGATCTCCGATGGCCATCGTTTTCCATTTAACAGGCACATCAAAGATTCCTTTCCAAATTAATAAAAAGCAAAATAACTTTAAATCTTATATAAAAAAGAGCCTTTGATTCGCTTTATATGGTAATAAGCTAAGGCTAAACCCTCGATGTTTAAGGTGATATCACAACATTGACCTCACCAAATCTGCATAATTAATAAATATTATGTACTTATGATTTAAAGATAATATGGTTCAAGTTAACTAACTATAATTCGAATAATATTTCATTCCTATCGCATTAGCTCTGTAGCATACATGTAAATCTATATAAAATGCATTAATTTTGTATAAAAATATCCTTTACATTAGTATATGTGTCTAAATTGTATATTTAAGTAATGAGGGTTGTTTCATACATGTAACTACTTTTCTCAAAGTGCGTTGATATGTATCATATTAGCGCAAAATGAAATAATGAAATATTTTTCAAAGTGCGTTGAACCTGCACCATATCTAACACACTTTAAAATAATTTTTCAAAGTGCGTTAATTTTTCAA
Source organism: Argopecten irradians (assembly GCF_041381155.1). Lineage (NCBI taxonomy): Eukaryota > Metazoa > Mollusca > Bivalvia > Pectinida > Pectinidae > Argopecten > Argopecten irradians. The sequence continues at coordinate 23,236,511 of NC_091146.1, forward strand.
AGTGGGTTTTAACAACTGTATACTCCTATCCTTTATTTTGGTATCACACGGTTCACACTGTGACAATAAACAATATATACGGCAGTCATGCAGTGATTGTGCGTATTCGATTGAGCGGGTAGCCTTCCAGAGATCCAGAGATAATAATATATGTATTGACACGCTAATCGAGTAGTGTAGTTCTACCATGAAAATTACAGTAGTATGTGTTTATTTCAAATTCAATATTCAAAACGCGAAAATATAAAATAAGAAATATTTTAAGAATAATGGTCGCTCCCCTTCCAATATATATCATTATATCCGTATGCGTATATGTATATCGCTTATTGTAAGTATGCCTACTAATACAAAAGTCTAAAGAAGAAAGAGTAATTCCCATCTCAACAAGTCGTAATAAATATGACAACCAAAATTGATCACATTTCATCACCTGGTGTTACTGGCGACACATCTTAATAGTACATGTAATTAGCACATAACAAAATTATTTCCGTGTGTATCGGTATCGTAAAACAATAATTGAGGTTTTTTTTTTAAACGATATCCGGTTATTGAGACAATTGCAGTAATAAAATTAGTTATCGATATGACTCTATGTTTTATTTCACCTTCCTTTCCTCATTGGTATATAAGTGTGTTAAGCAGAGCTTAAGCTAAACCGAACAAAGTTTGAAAGGAATCTGATAGTTGATACCATCCTGAATTGGAAAACTGTCACTGTTTTTTAATGAAATTCCATACAGTACTCAATTAGCAATGACATGACATAACGCAAAATTAGACTAGTTACTCAAGTTACATGTATATAACACAATTTACTACTGATACTGAAAGCAAAATAACACAGCAAGGGTTGATCAAATGGGTCGTTCTTCCAACTAAAATGATACTTAGAGCATTAAATTGTAGATTTAGTTTTACTTAACTACAGTGTGTTAACAAAAATAACGGAAAATTAGTTTAGGTGATTTATTTAATGGTTTATTAACATATGAAAGTCATTTAAGTGTACAATAACATACTGTATAGTTGCTGATATTCGCTGGGGTTTTAATTTCGCTAATTTTGCGGATTCATCCAAAATCGCGATATTTAATACCTCCTGATATTTATGAAAATTATGGTTCCACGTATTATAGACTGTTGTAATAACGGGACTTTAAAAGGTTAGAAAAATAATTTGCGAAAATAACCCCCCGCGAATAAGTTCTAAACAGTACATCGCGATATTTTACACCCTCGAAATTTATTAACTATACAGAAGCCATTGACCGTGTCTTTCATAAATAATATCTTCCATATAAACAATCACACGTGTATTAACCATACTGCTAAAATCCATTTTGATTGCAAAATAAAACCATCCTTTTATCCCTTCCTAATCCCAATATAGACAAAAATGGTATGTTGAATAAAAGCAATTATTTAATTTTGTATGGAAATCGCCTGTTGATAAAATAAAACGCGAAACACTTGTTAAGAACTATGAAGAATGGAAATTACATGTACATATGATTGACCTCAATCAAATCATAAAAAGTCTGAAACTTAACCTGGATGCGAAACCTAAATATTGACCGATGAAAGAAAATGGATCAGTCTATTTGAAATAGACCATTTCAGCACTTTAAATGTAATGGATACTAGTATTGAGGCAGGTTATGTAAGAAAACTACACAACGAACAGCTCTAAACTAGTCTATGTATCTTTCAGATAGAATGGTATCAGAAAGAAGTTAAATATGTATCTAACTTTCTAGATTCAGATCAAAACTTTTTTTTCACAACAACAAATTTTCAAATTTCTTGTTTTATGGATGTATGTGTGATCAATTACAACTGCCTTAAGGTTAAATGAGATAGAAAAATATCAAGCAGTATTAAAAATTAAACTTTAATTACAATTCATATACATATTCTTAAAAAACACAGGTAGGGATACAAGGATATATATAGAAATCTTTTTAATTAACACAAAATGTTAACACTGCAGAATTAAAATGGCAATTAAATCCCAGCAGTCATATAGAAAATTGGTAACCAATTTACACTAAGTCATTGTTATATAATAATGCCAATTGAAGCTGCAACATAGAATTTTTCCTCTAAATATGTGCTTGGAGTTAGGAATTGCAACAAAAGTAATTTAATATAAGATAGAAACAGAAAGTATCATTCATTTATTTTGGGAATATGATGAAATCAAAACTCTTTGGAAACAATTAATTAGATGGATTAAAAATACGATTGATACAAATGTAGAACGTGATCTAGTATGAATTCTATTTGGGAAAACAATAATCGTCAATCTTACTTTCCATTAAATTTTCTGATGCTTAACAAAATACCTTATCTATGTTTTTCCAATAATATTTAAAGTATCAATTTTTTGATGCTTAAAGCCACACTAAACGTAACTATCAACAAAAATTCAAGTTAAATTCAACTCCGATATTGTTAGCATTTGTAGACGTAGTTGAAATTAAGATGTATAAAAGAATATGTATAATGTTTTTAATAACTTTGGTACAACAGTTATCACCGTCAATGCTATGTTTTATCACTGTATTGTAGGAGTTTAACAGACATTCCTCCAAACATTCTAGCAAGAAAATTACCAAACACTGACCACACTAGACCATGTCTGTCGATACCAACTGACCATACACTGTCTTTGTATGTATGTAGCATCCTCAGTGCTTCACCGTCTCCACTTAAAATGAGTATCCTCTTGTTGTTACAGTCTCCTATGATGATGTTCCCCTGACTGTCATACACTATACCCCGGGGGTAAAATGGTTTGTCTACTGTTTGTGGTGTTTTTGTGTATAAAGCGGGAATTTCACCTTTGTATACAAACAGTTCCTGGAAGTCAGTATCCATAGCAACAACACGTCTGTTTTCATCACCTCCATCATGTTCATTCCTATGATCAATCACTGCGATGATGTTAGTTAGAGGACACTCTGTGATCCTCCATGGTGAACACACTAAGCGTTTCCCTGGCCCTGCAGTCTCAGTAGTTAGCACCACCTGACCGTGTGGGCTATATTTGGAGATATTTCTGGACATGCCCACAAATGACGTGGTCACTAGATGTAACACATATACATTTAGGTACCTCATTGGTTCTGAATCTCTGTGTAAGTCGCCCTGATACCAGCTCCAGGACATTGTTTTCTCTATCACAGGCCCACAGTCTCTGTGTTGTACGTAATAAACTAATATCCTTGATCACACTGTTGTGTACGATCTTCTGTATCACTTTACTCTTCCTGTCTAGCAAAATTAATGTTTCACTGAAGCCACTGGCCCAGGCCTGGTCATCAGCTGTGGGACATATAGAAGTGATGTAACATGGAGACTTCCACTCCTCCACCACTCTGGTTTCCGTCAGTAGTGTGTTCCTTGTCTCTGCTCGTTATCGTTATTCCCTTCCTGCTGCTGTGTAATGGCATGAGGTTGACCGTCTAAAGAGAGATCCTTCTCAATGGATGTTTGATCTTGGCCTGAGGTCACAACTTTTCCTAAGGCGTGTTCCAGGTGACTCTGAAAATTCTTGTTTTGGATATAGATTACAGTACCTAAGACAGGTTTCACAGGAAGATGTAACCGGGAATCTGTTTCACATTCGGTGTCGTATATTTCTATGTGAGATCCCTGTTGTAGCGTCATGTGACATTCCTGTATCTGTTGTTTCAGCTGGTTGTCGTAAATCTCCAGGTCCTGTTTATATTTATGTATCAGCTTAGTATTGTCCTCTTTCAATTTTTGATAAAAGGACAGTGCTTCTGTTGCAAGCTTGTCAAGTTCCTGTTTCAATTTCTCCGTCTGCTTCCTTAACTGACGTGACAGATTTTCAAAAATACTGTCATTATCTTTATTAAGCTCATCAGTAGCGGCGAAATATTTTCCAATTTGAACCAAATCTTGTTGTTCTATTCTGTCTATGAAGTTTTTAATGTCCTGTTTCTTCTGAGAAGTCATTTCACTAAGCTCACAAACTGTATGGGATTTATGAATGGAGGAAAGGCATTTCATGCAAATTAAATCGTTACATTTTTCACAATACATTTCAAGTTGTCTCCCCTTGTGATGAGCACACGTCGTTTGACTTTTCTCGCGGACTGGTATTGCGGCCGACGCCATCTTGATGACAGTTTCTTTTCTGTTTGTGTTTGATTGTCAAGATGCTTGTTGTTACAAATTCATTGTTTTCAATAATTCTGTAAAAGGAAATAAATGATGCTATGATTGTTATATCTGATATACTGAGATATAATTACATATGTATAAATACTGATGTCCTACTTTTGTATTATTTTTAGCTATATAGGATTGATTGTTACGCCATGCTGTGTGTGCGTAGTTATATTTGGTTTAGAGAAAACGATACTAACCAAAAAAACTTAGTAACCAAAATAATGAACCAAATCTAATTAACGAAAAGATTGCTCTGTATAATTCATATACTTAATTTGAGATATCTAGAAAAATGATGAAGATGTGTTCAAATATCACCTAAACATATTCCAAACCCTTTCCAAGTCTGGGAGTTGGTGCGTCAGTAGTGTCAGAAATGAACAGTGTCAATTAACTTACACTGAGTTTAAGAAGGAATTTTAAAAACAAAGAAAACTAGATAAATTAAGTTATATTTCGTTTCACTATTTGCATTTTGAGGTGAGACATTAAGCATTAACAGCGCTGGCTTTTAAAACTCATAAAGTCATACAAGATAAAGCAGGTATCATATCGTGGATGCTAATTCCCTATTTTGCCTTAGCACATATCTAGTTATGGACATGGTATCTGTACAATTTTGAAATGGATGTTAAGCGTTGACTTTGACAATTCTCTCCATATCTATTATATTTCTTAAAACATGTTTTTTATCTAGAAAGTCGCATTGCATATGTTTTGAATCACTTCTTACGTCAGGAAAGAGTGCGACCATAAGAACGATACTAAGCCGAAGTCCTTACCAGATAATTTGAATCAAAGATAGAACAGATTGAGTATCAGTGGACCTAGATCTTGACCTGATGTCCCCGAATCTCAAATTAACTTTTCCAGTACTAGAATAACCACATTCTGTGGATGGAATGGTCTTAAAGGGACGTCCATCATCTTGTAAAGGTTTAAAGTAAGGTGATGATATCTAAGCATTATTCAAAATGTCTTTCTGGTTTATGAAGTCATAGAGAGAGAAAACCAGAAGTATATTCTTCATATTTCCATATCCGTCATCATTTATCAAACAACCTAAATATCATTGAAGGGATAAATGAATACAATAGAGAGTGCTTACCTTGATCCGCTATGTCACCTCAAATCTTGGTTTCCCTTTTTCAGCTTCAAACTGATCATTTACATTGTGCTTGCCCAATTAATTGTATCTGAATAACCAGTCATATTTCAATCGACCCCTTTACCTATACTAAATAATGAGTCAAATGATAATATCAATGTCCAGAACGTAACTTATGTCCGTCTGGGGTATACACCCACGGGTCGATCTATTGGTTTAGCCGTTATCTTATGTAACCAATTAAAATTCACGTACATATCAGTAATATATTATGTGATATCTGAGTCATACCCGTACTATAGATTCACGTGCATATTTATGCATGTTCTATATATGATGAATTGTGTCATACATGTACTGTAGATTCACGTGTATATGTATACATGTTCTATATATGATGAATTGTGTCATACATGTACTGTAGATCAGATTTGTTATCATTATTTATCAGTAAATATGGGTCAAGAATAGGTTCACGTTTGACTTCGGTGTTCGTGTTTACAATCATTAAGTATCGGTTGTCATATTTTACATGCATCTGTGTAAAACATACATTGGGTGCATTTCCAATGAGCGTATTTCAGCTAGAATATATCTTCATGTTGATCAATTTTAATGTTATTCTGATATTCGTCAGTGAAACCTCACACTGACGTAAACCCAGTCGTTTTGTTGAAGGAAAGTAATAGACATTTTCTAACATCGACAGAGACACAGACTCGGACTACGACTTGAGGGGTCATCTCACAATGCATAACAATTTATTATTAACTTATCTTTTTACCTTTCTCTTACACTAAAGTTACATATTCGCTAATCGTGTACACTAATCTCGGCTGAGATGCGTTTTCTTAAGCTGGATATACTATCATATGAACATGTTATTTCATACATCACATCATACATATGCTGTAAGTGAGAAACGACTATACATATACAAAAAGATTATGTTAGCTCTGGGCGATATTTCATTTTACCTTTATGATTGGCCAATCCGAGAGGTCACCGTAACTTGAGCTCTGATGGCAACTTAGTGCTTCGTGAAAAAAGTATTTCTTAATGTTCAATTCGCACTCTAATTCGATTCAGACATCGTGCGTATATCGTGCGAGAAGCTCAAAGGTCGCCTACCCGATCACTTTGGTTTTCTCCGGGCACTCCGGTTTCCTTTCACTCCAAGACCCTGCTCGCTCTTTCATCCGGGCCATCGAAAGTGATTTGTATAAGTTGTATAACTTCTTTTGCAATCGATGTAAAATAAAGTACATATTTTTATATCGTGCAGACATGGTTTTAAGTTTGTACAACCCCAAAACGTGGCATAAACGTCTGTTTTCAAATATTAAGCAATTTAGAGATACGTGTATTTTGAAATAAGTTAAACCGAAAGAAACAGTGAAATCAATAAATCAAATCAATAAGCGCTTTTTCTTAAAAAGAAAGAAACTTTGAAAACTCATTCTCAATCAAAATATTTATGTTAAATGTTTCCAATGACATTTACCATTTTTTATACAAATGTTATAAACATATGAGTGCATAATTATAGAACAGCGAAAAAATTGATTCTATGAGTGGGTATTAATACAAACGTCACTCTCTGCAATCGGAATACTTAATGAAAAGAAAATTAAATCCGATTGATTTGTTCGTTTCTTTGTTTGATTAATTAACGTCCTATTAACAGCTATGGTCATGTAAGGACGGCCTCCCATGTATGCGGTGTGTTACGTGTATGTTGTGCGAGGTGCGTGTTTTGGGAGACTGCGGTATATTCATGTTGTGTCTTCTTGTATAGTGGAACTGTTGCCCTTTTTATAGTGCTATATCACTGAAGCATGCCGCCGAAGACACCAAGCAACACACCCCACCCGGTCACATTATACTGACAACGGGCGAACCAGTCGTCCTACTCCCTGTATGCTGAGCGCTAAGCAGGAGCAGAAACTACCACTTTTATAGACTTTGGTGTGTCTCGGCCAGGGGACAGAACCCAGAGCCTTCTTCACTGGGGCGAACGCTCAACTCAAGGTAAAAAGTGAGGCGGTGCCAAGGGAGGCATTAGGAAGGATAAAATCAGTTAGGAAGAAGAGAAAAGATAAGATCCTAAATTTAGTCGCCTTTTATGATCATGCAATAGGGGCAGCAGGTACAATTCTAACGCCGTACCTGCAGGGTCAGAAATCCGATTGAATAGGCTGTTAAATCTTAGAAGTTGTCAATGACTTGATGCAGGGATAACAAACATTATGAAGAATATGTATAGAATATATGTTGGACAAATGGGCACATTTTTTATTTATAGCTACAACACTATAACCATAAGGAATAACTTTTGTTTAAATTTTGTAGAGATTCTTGATAGTGGGAAAGTGTTATAGTTATAAAATATGGTTAATAACTGAAACAAAATTAAAAACTTTTTAAAGATATAAAAAAAAATGCTTAATCAAGGTGATAATGAATTATCTTTATTTGCCAACAAAGCAGTATGGTGACTGTTGCTGATGGGTATTATAAAAAGACACAAATAAAAATAATTAAGAAAAGTAAAAATAATATGGATTAAGTGAAGATCGAACCCAAGACCATTACATCTCGTGCCTTATGGGATATCCGTTTGTCCAATAAACATTATATCGTATGTAACAACGACAAATTATACACCGCTGGGATGTCCTCGGCGACGTCCGAGCAAACAATTTACATTAAACATTTTGAGAAGATCCCTGAAAAAAAAAAAAAAAAAAAAAAAAAAAACTCCGCCGTAGCCGGTCCCAAGCCCGTGCTGAGAAAGGAGGAGGGGATAACCCCTGGTTACTAACAAGTCCAGAGTAGAGGTTGTAACCTAAATCAGGACTTTAAACAATCAAACAAACAAACAAAAGATCCCTGAAAACAGTGTCTGATCGACGTTAGAGATGTCTATTAGTACGCCGCCAGAGCCATACCGTGCGTTCCATTTGCAGCTGTATCACAAATGGAACGCGCCGTACCAGAGAATATGTACCGGTACAAGTGGTTCGTTTTCAGAATCGTACCACTTGTATCCAAGATGGCGGAGGCGAGATTTTTTATTTGTCATTGGAATGTTGAAAACATGACAGAAAGTATTTATATCAATTAGGATTACATGGACAATTTATTTCAATGTATGCCGCAACTATTTTGTCCATTTTATTGTCAACATCGAAAATACTTGGCTTTATATTCAAAGCGTGTCTTTCATATTGGTGCCGCCATCATGTAAAAATTCAAACGCGTTCCAATTTCCGTTGCCGTATGAATTTAAGTATAAATGTTAGGAATCCATAAATGGAACGCACGGTAACTGTCAATGTAAATACTGAAAATTGACATAGATTTGGTTTAGTAACACCATAAAAGTACTATACTGGGGCAATGGAAATATTGGTTCACATTTGTACTGAACATATAATCAAATATATATACGATATCAATAATGTGATTGATATTTAATTTAGATTTATAACGGAAAACGCGCTACAATGCCTTCCATAAAATTGACGTTCATAAATCAGTTATTAACTCTTAGATTTAAACAGCAAATTCACAAATACTCGACGGTAAATCACCTATCGCTTCTGAAATATTTGTCTATATGAAGTTTTCTTTTTGATGTTTTCAAATATTGGCCATTAGGTTTTGGATAATATTTGATTGTTATCTAATGTACTTTCTACCACTTTGATAAATGCATCCATCAATATTTTGAATAACTTATTCTACATTGTGTTAAGCCATCCGAAAAAACTGAAAGGATTTCGTGATTTCGTTCCGTACCATACATTGTTCAATCATTGAAAACAAATTTTAAAAAGTTTATGAAAATACGAATTGATTTAATGCTATTCAATTTAATTCAGTCAAAATATATTTCAATATTTCTAAACACAATCTTAAGTTATATTTTAAAATTTTCATTCCTATTGATAACATTGGATCTTCTATGTTTGTATTTGATTTCAAAAAGAACTGAACAAAACCATGAATGATCAATTTATGCATCACCCAATTAATTGTTTTGGGTTATAAATATTCTATTTTTGAGATCCATCACCATTCATCAGGAAGTGAATACTCAAATTTTCGGGGTTTTTTTCATTGATTGAAACTTTTCTATCGTTGTTCTGAATTATTAGTCAAAGTATGAAATTGATATTTTGTAATTGAATTAAATTATCAGTTTTATGTGGCACTTGAAGAAGAATTATTGAATACACGATCTACTAGAGTGATGTCTCTGAGATATACCACTGTATAGTAATATATATGGGGCCGCGGTGGGCGAGTGTTCAGATGTCTCAACATATTACCACAGGCTCTCAACCTCTGGGTCGCGAGTTTGAATCCCATGTGGGGCAGTTGCCAGGTACTGATCGCTGGTCGGTGACATTTCTCCGGATATTCCGGCTATCCTCTACCAACAGACCTGGCACGTCCTTACATGACGCTGGCTGTTAATAGCACGTTGAACTAATAAATCCGAATCCTGTATAGTATTTAGCAGAGATAGCAGGTGTAGATGGTAGCTCCAGGTCAAGATCGAAAATGACTTATTGAAATACCTACATGTCACCTCGGCTGTATTTGGGTATTTGCATTTTTATTGACTAAAACTACTGGTATCACTTTCGAATGGTTACACAGAATTGGTGTCATTTTCTTTCGATTTAGGTTGCAAGACAAATTATCAAACTTACAAATATTATTAGACCTGTATATGGAGGTATTGTGAAATTCACAATGTACTTGTGGTGTATTGTTAAAATAGTGTATCTGTGGTATTTGTATACCGTATTAAAGTTTGAGACATCTGGGATATCAGTTTACAGACGCTTAACCCAAAGCATGTTATGATATAAATAAAGAAAATATCATAATAAGGTGTATATGGTTATGATGATATGCGAAACATATTCATAACGAGAAAAAAAATATTCTGTCTAATCCCTAATACATTATGATGACACATATCATATATCCAAAACTTAATATTATATTTCTGCAGTTTTTGTCTTTCATTGGTTTTTAATGCTCTTTAATATAATAAAATTTGTTCGTCATAAACTTCATTTTACAACTCCATATCCCCACAGAAACCCTCAGAAGTGGATTACAGACGATAATATGTATACAACTTCATATGATAAGGTAAAGGTGATATGTATATTATCTTAAATGGCTGCATGATCTCTTGTAACATTTATGAATCAAGTCTCAAATCAAATCCTTAATGAGAGTATCGCTAGATTACACGGGCACACTTTTAAAAGGCTACACAATGTAACGATATAACACTTATGTATTTTTCAATTATACACTAGACAAGATACGGGTAGGATGGGTCATATTTATCACTACGTAGCTGAGGGAAATATGCTAGCGTGTGTTGAAGGTCATTCTGAGTCATGTTTATTAATATATCAAAGGTGATATTTACATGTCCACAGTTCACCTGCTTATCATATGGTTACACAGTATGTACGTGAATTTGAGTTAGATAGAAAACCACATGTAGAATGTACCTGTAAAATGGCGCTAACCTCTAACAAATACTGTAACGCTATGTATGCTAACTAGTCAAACTTTGACAGACTATCAGATATATCTCAAATTGTCGATTCCGTATGCATTGTCACCTTAACATATGTTGGTGATATAATTTTGAATAACACAATGATAATAACTTGATGTTATCCTTGGGAAATTTGACGACAAATAGGTACTTTTTCAATAAAGCAATAATTCCTCTTGCACAGTTTCTACAATGACATAAAATCTTCAAATTACAGAATCAATACGAAAACATTGTTCTTAATACATTGGTAAATATTAAAAATGACAGCAAACATAGTACCACTAGATGTTATACAATGTACATTTTTGTGTATACCTGTAGCGGAGATATGCTTTGTAGGGGTAATCCCGGGTCAAGTTTAACAAAACATTGTATTTATATACTTCATAAAGTACTGATAGCACAGGTACGAAGTCTAACTTACCTTAGGTAAATACACATTCACACAAGATCATATTTTTCCTTGGTTTCATCCGAAATCACCTGACGTTATTGTGAATTCACAATAGATACATTGACGTTGCGTATTGAATCCCTTGAATCGTACAGTTATATGTATTTTGTGTGACCAAATAGTCTAAAAAATTATTATCAGCATTGAAGTTACAGTTTTTTTTTCTTGTGATTTCATCAAGTTATGAAAACATATTTGTTAGCAAACTTTTGCAAGAATCTGCTACGCCTATTCACACAGTTTGCAAAACAAATTTCATCGCTTCAATATTTACTAATTAATAAGATATTGACAGACAGACAGACAGACAGACATATCTCAAACTGGAGTCTCATCACTTTAACAAAAACACGTTAAAACAAATTAAGATTTAACGCGTAAAAGGTGACTTTTTAACGCGTTAAAAGTGACCTTTAACGCGTTAAATGTTAATTTTAACGCGTTAACATTTATCGCGTTAAAAGTATGTCGTTTTTGACATAAACGACCTTTCATATTTGTGTCTCGGGTACCAAAAGAACCAAAGAACCAAAAGACTTCTTCAGAGAGGCGGGCGTTAACTCTTGGACACAAGCGAGGCGATGTCAAGAGAGACACTAGAAAAAAGAAAGTGAAAACAATGTTAACGCGTTAAAATATGTTGTGCAGTTTCTGATCCAGCTTAGCACTCAGCATAACAGGAGATGGACGACTGGTATATCTGTTGTCAGTATGATGTGACCGTGTGGGGTGTGCTTGTTTTGTCTTTCTGGCAGTATGATTCAGTGAGATAGCACTATAAAATAATAAAAGTTCCACTGTTATATTTAGTATATACGTCTCGGGATCCCATACAGTGTAGTGATAGAGAGGTCAGAGCTGATGACGTAAGAACGACACACGTGACACCAATGTTAGCATGGTTACAGGATTAGGTAAGTAAATATAACGATAATGTACTCGGTTGGTGCATCTAATGATTCATTTACACCTGACAGACATTTCAGTGTACAATAAAATAGAGTTAAAAAATAGCATTTAATATCCCAGACATGTTATATATCTGAAGGCTGCCAAGGTTGGGACCTTGGGGTCAGCCTTCAAAAATATACACAAATGTCCCTGCACAGGAGGTCTCTCATTCGCCACACCGCTTACATACATGTACTAGATGACTCATCACATTCATACCATAAACATAGACATTTATCAAAAAAAATACAACAAACAAAACAAAATCACTTCCACTGTCATATAAATCAGTTATACAATAAAAAATAATAATATGATAACCTGTTGTATTTTGGAGGGAAAAGATTATGATTAATTTTCATTTCATATATACATACCTACACCATTTTCATACACACAGTCAGTAACATACATACATACATACATACATACATACATACATACATACATACATACATACATACATACATACATACATACATACATACATACATACATACATACATACATACATACATACATACATACATACATACATACATACATACATACATACATACATACATACATACAAACATACATACATACATACATACATACATACATACATACATACATACACACACACACACACACACACACACACGCACGCACGCACGCACGCACGCACACACACACACACACACACACACACACACACACACACACACACACACACACACACACACACACACACACACACACACACACACACACACATACATACATACATACTACATACATACATACATACATACATACATACATATTATTGTACTTTTAAATATATATGTATATTTGATATGAGAAGAGACCAGGTGTACACAAGTATCTCCAATTTTTTGTGCTTTGTTTTTTCTCATTATTACTTTAAAATACCTCAAATAAAAAAAATTGTTGATATTCCCTTGTGTCATTCAGCCCATGGGTTATGTAGGATTACAGTTCTTACAGTATATGTCCATAAGCCATGTATAAAATTGGCTCACAGAGTTTTATCGTAATTATACTTTAAAAACCTATAAATTTAACAATACATAAATTGGCTCACTACACTAGCTATAATATATAGCTATAAAACTATACATTTTTATAGACTCGTAGGGGTTTAGAGTAAATATACTATAAACTATACATTTATAACTGTAAAAAAAAATATGTGACTGTACATGAACTCAAATGTATACGTACATATTGTAAATATGTTTACGGTATTTTAATTTATAAATTAAAAATATGTGACCAGACTTCCCACGTCAAATTTTCAGTTTCATCTCTTCTTTGGGCTATAACTAATAAATAAGCGAATAAATAATAGTGTTTGTTCTATTATCAATTTTGTGAACCAATACTTTACATTTGTATTAGAATTAAAAAACGATATCCATTTAATTTCATGATTCACTGTAAATTTTTACAGTAAAGTCATTTCGCGTTTTCAATTTACGTTTTGTTTTTAGATTTTTTGGTATTATTTATCTAAATTCAACGATTTCCACTACAAGTGTTGTTGACATCATTGTCTGACACTCTGGGTCTCTACTCGCGCACGAAATATCTATTGTTTGGTCAATATCTACGTTCAGAAACACGATGGATATCTTGGTGATAGACAGGTGCACAGGTGATTCATTTTAGTAAATATCAAGAAAAAGGTTTTACACAGCCAACACAATAACGACTAAATCATCTCAACAAGCAGTCAATAGCCAATGTCATATAATGAATTGTATCCTGGTAGAGTGTGCACGTATTAAAAAATTAATCAAACAATACTTATCCTGTGATTACAATAAAGGAATTAAGTAACAGAAACATGACATGTCAAGAAAATTGTGTAAAGAAAAGAGCATAACAGTACACGAATATATATAATTTTCATTTTACAAACAAAGTAACATACGAATGCGATATCAAATGTAATTATTGAAAATTTATTACATTTTTCGCAGTGAAATATCGGGTTGTATAGTGATAATATAAGTGATATTTTCATTGGCTTTTGACCAATCGGAATGCAGCACTAACAGTGAAAATATCATTGTGATTGTTATGTCTACGTTTGTGTAGAAATATGACGTTAAGCTCACAAAATTACGACGTAATAATCGCAAGGGCAAAATACTCTGTAAAATACAATGACGGAATAACCTATGGAACAAGTACTGACTTTCTTCTGTAAATGAAAGCGAGAAAACAAATGTAATAAATAGGATATTCCTTGTTTCTTGATGAATACCAGTTATATTTTATCGAAGAGTGAGGTGGAAACTTTGATATTTTTCACGAGTGCGAAAAATAGCTGGTATTAAAAAAAACAAGGAATATTCTATATATCATATCATCATCATGCATTCATGGTCACAATTACTTCAAAATGTAATTTATTAATAATCGATTACTTGGGGAAAATGCTGTAATCAAATATTAATCAATTACAGGGACCATTGACCTGTAATCGATTACAATCGATTTCTTTACAAAAAGTCATTGAAATTACATTCGATTACATATTATATTGATTTATTAGTTTTTATCTTCTATCACAATATTTTTTAATTTGTCTTTCCTACGATTTGATAACATTTCAAGACCAGTTATATTTTATATACAATAGTTTTATTGAAATTTGTCAAACTGTTAATTCTGTTTCAAGTTTACACCTGTCCCACATCATTCCTTTTCAAACTGGTGTGTCGTTGAAATTACCATGTGCATTCTTCGTATATGGTTAATTGATAACCTGCATGTTAAATATATAAAAAGTGAATTAAGTATATAATTTAAAGGATCATTTTAAAGAAAAAATGTGACTTATGCTACCGAACTAAACAAATAAATCTGACGGTACAAGTGAAAAGGACAGCTACGGGTATATCAAACTGTATATAAACTGACCTCTCATTTTTTTCCTAAAACACCAAGTACATCGGAAATCTGAGGAGATACTCCCTGAAACAACTAAATTAAACTAAGTCAATACCTGTCGGCTTTTATGAAAACAATGCTTTCCATTGTTTAGTACAATATGCTCTTATGCCCATGAGCACACTGGTGAAACTTAAAATTAGTTATCAAATGTACCTGTATAGACAATTCATTTGAATTCTTTGAGCCTTACAGTTCAGAAAACTAAAAATGAAAGATTATGTATAGACCACTACTAAACAATGTTAAATCTAATCTATCTTACAGCAGTTGAACTACAGCAGTTGAACTTTTCACTTTCTAAACTTAGTATACTGCCTTCCAAATTCAACTCCATTATTGATATAATGTAATTGAAAAGTATATGAAATGTAATTATAATACACAGTAAATTTTCATTGTAATCGATATACGATTACGATTACAAGTAGTCGAAAAAGCCTTCGATTACTGATAACAGTCGATTACTTGAGAAAATGTAATTAATTACAACCGAATACGATTACACGATTATGATTACCCCATGCTGCCTGGTTATATGCCGGGACACTTTTTAAATATTTGTAAAACACAATCGATAGTAAAGGTGGATTGAATTAACCAAAGTTCCCGACTTCCCTCTACCTGTTGTCACGGTAGCAATTCACTCTGTCAGTTCTGCTTTACTGCTGAATTGTACGAGTTGTACTTTAACACACAAAAAAATAATTAAATAGTACCATACCACACGATTATGAACAATGTACACTTTTCAAACATTAAATGTTAGTAGTTTGAAATTAAATTGTGATTGTGGCAAAGTATAGTTTAAACATGTGTCTCCATTGGAACCTGTTGTCACTGTAGAGGTTCACTCGATCAATTTTATGTGTTACTGATGTATTGTAAGAGTTTTACGTTGTCATTAACCAGTCCAAAAAACACTGACCATAAGACATTCTGTCTGTCGATACCTACAGTAATTATACTGTCTGTGTCTTTGTGTAGGATCCTCAGTACTTCGACCCTTCCACTCAGTAGGAGTATCCATCTGGTTGCTACTGTCTCCTATTATGATGTTCCCCTGACTGTCATACACTATACCACATGGGAAAAATTGTTGACGTGATTTTTGTGGTTTTTGTTTGTTTTTACTGGATATGTCACCGTTGTATAAAAACAGTTCCCGCAGGTCAGTATCAACCACAACAACACGACTGTTTCCATCACCGCCATCACTTACATCTATCACTGCGACATTGTTAGTGACAGGACACTCTGTGATCTTCCGTGGTGTATACACTAATGGTTTCCCCGTCCTTGTAGCCTTAGTAGTTAACAAAATCTGCCTTGTGTGGTATATTTCGATATGCGCCTGGACATACCCACAAGGACGTCGTCACTGGATGTAACACATATACATTGAGGTTCCTCCTTGGTTCTGAATCTCTGTATAAGTTTTCCTGATACCAGTTCTAGGATGATGTTGTCTATACCACAGGCCCACAGCCCGTGTGTTGTAGGTGATAAACTGATGTCTTTAATCGCAGCCATGTGTCTTTGCTGCTGTATCACTTTACTCTTCGTGTTAAAGAGAGTTAACAGATCTGAGTGATTACTGATCCAGGCCTGGTTATCAGTGGTAGGACATATAGACCAAATTTCACGTGGAGACCTCCACTCATCCACCATCCTGGCCTCTGTCTGTAGTGTGGTCCTGGTCACCGCTTTGTTACCTTTATCCCCTGTCTGATGCTGTGTACAGGACTGTAGGTGACCGTCTGATGAAGGATCCTTCTCAATTGATGTTTGACCTTGACCTGACGTTACGACTTTCCCTAAGGCTTGCTTCAGGTGGTTTTGGGGATTTGTGTTCGTAGTAACGGTGACTGTACCTAGGACAGGTTTCGATGGGAGGTGTAGTTGGGAATCTATAACACATTTTGTGTCGTGTATTTCTATATGAGATCCTTGTTGTAGAGCTGCCTTACATCTCTGTATTTGTTGTTTTAGCTGTTTGTCGTACATATCCAAGTCATGTTTGTATTTCTGTATGAGATTGGCATTGTCATCTTTCATTTTCTTGAAAAGAATTAGTGTTTCTGTTGTAAGTTTGTCAAGGTCATGTTTTAACTTCTCAGTTTGCATCCTTAACTGATGCGAAAGTTTCTCAAATGACCTGTCGTTGTCTTTCAGAAGAGTATCAGTAGATGCGATGTATTTCCCAATTGCAACAAGGTCATTTTGTTCTGTTCTGTCTATGAAGTTTTCAATGTCTTGTTTTTTCTGAGAGGTGATTTCACTAAGCTCACAAACTGTATGGGATCTGTGAACCGAAGAAAGGCATTTCATGCAAATTAGGTCTTTGCATTTTTCACAAAACATTTCAAGTTCTCTCCCCTTGTGATGAGCACACGTCGTTTGACCTTTCCCGCGGACTGGTATTGCGGCCGACGCCATTTTTACAGTTCTCAAGATGTTTGTTGTTATAAATATACTGTGTTATTCAAATCTGTAAAATTAGAAATATATCATGATGCCGCATTCGTAGATAATAGTTCCATTATAATATAAATATTAAAATACGATACATTTTCTTATGTTTGTGTTTCCTATGTAGCTAATCCTGACTTTGTATTAAAGAGAGAAAAAAAAACTGTTATCAACTGTATATTTATGAAACTCCATAAGAAAAGAATACCAGAAAAATATATTGGTATCGCTAATCCTACCTTTGCCTTATGTCGCATGACCATAGATGGAAATGCTACTTGAAAGGGATTGAACAGTGTTTTGGTTGTTGCGTTAAAGGTGGTATGAACGCGATTGCAAACAGACATATTCAATGAGGCGCGTTGAATGTAAACTCTCACCTTGGTATTTAAATCGAGGTTGCTCTCTTGAATCCAGATTTCCATTTCAGTGTTGGAAGGTGCACTGTTCTGTATTACTATGGTATTTACGTCCAGGCTTCTTTCATTCTTATGGTATCATAAAGTTCCAGAAACAACGACAAATTCAGCAGTTCCCTGATATCAGTCCAATGTCATGATAAAGGCACAGCGTTAACAACTTCCTGGTAAACAAATGCCTTTATACATGCGCACACAGGAATGTGAAGATCTGCCTACAGAGGTGTCATTTAATATACTTCCTGCTTAGGAGGTGGCTACCGATCGCGACAGACATTCAATTTTAAATCTTATGTATAAGGTTAATACGGCGAGTAGTACTAGTGCTATTCAAATACAGTTTGAGATCTCCTGGCCTGATAAGACTGTGTATTGGATGTTAACGTTTTCGTGCATACCAGTCGAGGTTATCGGGACAATGAACCGTAATATTTAAATGTCTACATGTCCTAGTTACCTCGGGTGTGGTGTCTGTTGGGTATGTGTATTGTGTCATGTGTACTGTACTTGGCCTCAGATCAATCTATACAACACAGGCTGTTATAATACATGCTAGTTTAATTGATAAAGGCCAGTATATACCTAGAACGAATATACATACCCGGCCTACTTTACCTTTCTAAAGACGACACAATTTCTTTCTAAAAGTCTTTTGAGCTACAATATTGTAGCTTAAACTGAAACGGCTTTTAATTTTTAAAAGATGCTCCACCGCTGACAAATGGTATTTTTTTCACTATCAAAAACAGGAGCAGACGATTTAGTATTTTTCTTTAGTTATAAAAGTTACTTGTGTTACATCATTACCGCCATTGAAAAGTTTGAGCTTCTAATTTTACTTCAAGTTAAAAATATGAAAAATAATTAATTGCATCCCGAAAAAATTCTGTGGCACTATATCTTATATGGAATGAAGTACTGATTGCGCATGCACCAAAGTCAAAATAAATTATCTGATGTTATTTTTGTGTTAATTAGGCATATTTATACACGATTTAACACCAATTATTGTTCAAATAATGAATATCAGTTATGCTCTGTCGGCGGTGGAGCATCTTTAAATGTGAATGTGAACGAGAATGATAATTTTGAAGTGTCCAAAAAGTGAATAGTTTACCGTAAATGTTACATTTATAACACCTTATGTAACTTATTGATAAATATTAAAAGTTAATTTCCAAAACGCGGGTCGTCTTCTGTTTCCGGCCGTCGTCCTCATTACCTACAGTAGGTTGACTATCACTACGCTACGTGGTATAATAGCGAAATGAACCTTCATTTAAGCATGTCACTATTTTTGAACTTCATCAGGGTGTGTGAAAGAAAATTGACAGCAAACTGTAGCGGAGCGGATTCTCACAAACGTTTGTAAACAATATTTATTTCATAACCCGATGAAGTTAAAAATAGTTACATCAATGCTTGTTATTAATTTGTAAGTTTTGATAACATAAAATGCGTTTGAACATACCATTTCATTGATGTTCCAATGGATTATTTTTTTCTAAATCAATACGCAACGTCGACTACTCTATTATGACGTCATGATTACGTCGGATTTTTTCTTCATAGTATATGAAGAAAAATAATCAGAAAGTCGGATTTAGTATAAAAACCAATACAAATTAATTACTGTTAAAACATATAACAATATACTAATATTTTGAACTTCTTTCTAGTTCACCTCATTAATTCCATTATTACATTATATTTTTCTCATTGGAACAGTCTGAAAACTTAGAAATCTTTTGATGAAAATAAGTGTAAATTTTTAAACTACCCCCTACATTTTGATACATGTACAATGTATATATACGGTATTTTCTCTTAATTTCATAAGTGTGTGTTATATCTCCAGAGTGGATAACTGAATCGGATATCTGTGGAGTGAAAAACTGGAGTGGATAACCGGAGTGAATACCTCTGGAGTGAATAACTTGAGTGCAATCTGAAGTGGTTACCTCTGAGTGGATAACTGAAGTGGATTCCTTTGGAGTGTGAAAACTGGTGAATACCTCTCGAGTTGGATAACTGAGTGGAATACCTCTGTACTGAATAACTGGAGGAATACCTCTGAGTTTGGATAACTGGAGTGGATACCTCTGGATTGGAATAACTGAGCAAATACCTCTCGAGTTAATGACTGGAGTGAATACCTCTCGAGTGAATAACTGGAGTGAATACCTCTGGAGTGGATAACTGAAGTGGATACCTCTGGAGTGGATAACTGAAGTAGAATTCCTTTGGAGTGAAAACTGGAATGAATATCTCTGGAGTGGATAACTGAAGAAGATTCCTTTGGAGTGAAAACTGGAATGAATATCACTGGAGTGGATAACTGAACTGGATACCACTGGAGAGAATAACTGGAGTGAATAGCTCTGGAGTAAATAATTGAAGTGGATACCTCTGGATTGGATGACTGGAGTGAATACCTCTCGAGTTAATAACTTGCGTGAATACCTCTGTACTGAATAACTGGAGGGAACACCTCTGGATTGGATAACTGGAGTGGATGCCTCTGGAGTGAATAACTGGAGCAAATACCTCTCGAGTTCATGACTGGAGTGAATACCTCTGGCTGGAGTGAATAACTGGAGTGAATACCTCTCGAGTTAATAACTGTAGTGAATACCTCTCGAGTTAATAACTGGAGTGAATACCTCTGGAGTGGATAACTGGTGTGAATACCTCTGGAGTGAATAACTGAAATGGAATACCTTTGGAGTGGAGCAAATATCTGAGTGAATAACTGGAGCAAATACCTCTCGAGTCAATAACTGGAGTGAATACCTCTGGAGTGAATAACTGAAGTGGATGCCTCTGGGAGTGAATAACTGGAGCAAATACCTCTCGAGTTCATGACTGGAGTGAATACCTCTGGCTGGAGTGGATTACTGGAGTGAATACCTCTCGAGTTAATAACTGGAGTGAATACCTCTCGAGTTAATAACTGGAGTGAATACCTCTGGAGTGGATAACTGGAGTGAATACCTCTGGAGTAAATAACTGGAATGGAAACATCGGGAGTGGAAACATCTTGAAAGGATATTTTTGTAGTGGATATCCCATGAGTGGAAACATCTTGAGTGGATACCTCTAGTGTATAATTTCTGGAGTGAAACATCTGGAGTGTATATCTCTGGAGATGAAAACTGAAGAAAATACCTCTGAAGTAGAGACATCTGGAGTGGAAAACTGGAGTGGATACCTCTGGAGTGGATACTTATGGAGTGGATATCTCTGAAGTAGATACATCTGGAGTGAATAACTGGAGTGGATACCTCTGGAGTGGATACTTATGGAGTGGATATCTCTGAAGTAGATACCTCAAGAGAGATACATCTGGGGTGGATTACTGGAGTGGAAACCTCAAGAAGTGGATACCTTTGGAATGGAAACCTCATGAGTGTATACCTCTGAACTATATTATAACTATAATTCTTGTTCTACCCCTATTCATTCCATAACATTCAATTTGATTGGTTTAGATATTTCTACATTAGAATTTAATTAGTCTAAATTTCTCAAGAAGTAGAGAAGATTTTTTTCTAAAAAAATCTTCTATTTTGGCTCTCATTGGATGCATTATAGTATTAATTTGAAAACTATTTCTAAAAAAGGTTACTTAAAGGTAAGAAAATGTACTAAAAGGATAAAGGATACTAAAGGGTACTAAAAGGTAAGACGGTACTAAAATGTACTAGAGTGTACTAGACGGTACCAAAATGTACAAAAGGATTTTTATACATATAGCTTAAGTTTGTTATCGCTATTTCTGAGGAAATACTGAAAGGACTTTCCTTAAAAATCTCCTATTTTGGCGTATTAGAAAACTGTTTCTAAAAAGGGTACTAAAAGGCTAAAGGTACTAGAGTGTACTCAAAGGTACTTAACGGTACAAAGGCATGTCTCTGAAATTGTTTTAGAGAGTCACCTTCTGTATAGTAACATCATGATTTGGTATCTGTTAATGTACTATTTACAAATTATATTATATATTTTATTCCGTGTTATATGAATATGCATGCACTTCCCTGCACAATTATGCGATCTCTTGATATCAATATTTTTTGAAAGGTTTATCAAGATATTAGACTGAATGTGGTTCCCATTCGTTGAAAATGATATCGTGATATCGCGCAAACTTTTAACTGCGTATACCATGCCTTCTTTAAGTCAATTAACAGAAACAAATGGCTTCTTACACATATTTGAATATTTTTACAATATACTTATTCTCTGTTTCTGTATCTTGACATTTTGATAACATCGTGATCGTCAGATACTGCCCTGTCCTGCAGGTAGTGTGTTTGAATGGTACCTGCTGTCCTCATTGCCTTATCCTATAAGGCGACTTAATTTGTGATCTTATTAAATTCATCCTAATTCACTTTCTTCTTTCGTTTTTATTGACATCTGTTCCCTTGTGTCCATGAGTTAACGCTCGTTTCTCTGAGAAAGTCTTTCGTTTCTGTCCTCGAGACACAAAGTAACATACCCCCTATATTTACAGTCAGTGGTAAATTGATAGTATAAACCCCGTTGATTTCAACCAAAGGCTACTCAACTTTATTTCTCGATAGATTGAGTATGTCACGCGCAATTTGGAGCCGCGCGGATGAATTTATGATGGTCCAAATCAGAAACTTTTGGTGTTTCCAGTACCGAACGTACGTTCGATGAACATGTACATGTATCAAAATAGGTTTGAACACATATACATGTACGTGTGTAAATACAAATGTAGAAAAGTTACATTGTTTATGTTACTACCGTACCTCTTTGAGCAATGCTTCCGTGCGTATGATAAATAAACAATGTTGTACAATGTACAGTTTTGCACATTCCGATGACGTCGCAATGTTTACATGTTGTGTGTCGGTGAGTCTGTGTTGTTCGCTACAACATGTAGCCTAGATCTACATCCTATTTGTATTTTTAACATCTTTGGTTGTACGCGAATGGATAAGATATGTCAGGACAACATCAGTCTTTGAGTTGCATCAGTTTAACCAAAACGACCTAGCACGACAATGCATTTTTGTTCATCTCGGGGGACAGACAAGTCCTGTACGTTATCTAGCCTACTGTGAATCGGCGAGAGTAGGCCTTACATACACAATGTACGTTTGGGTGTTTCGAAATATCAATGAAACGGAATCCTACAATTGTAGCTTTACAATACTTGTAATAGATATCTCTAATATTTATTGAAGTGTTTGAAACAACAATATAAATATAAGCTAACATTTTGAGAGCGGTAAACGTTTACAGTAGTGGACCTACCTGTGTTTTTACATGTTCCTCGAAACGACGTCCGATACATTTGAAAATCTCCAAAATCCGGAAATAATGACATGGAACTATGTAAACATCCGTGTATTCAAGAAATTTCAAACGTGAACTGATTAAGTAGAACTCAAGTGATCACAAAATTGAAGAAACTCTCTGTTTGTCACACCTCCTTGACACAGGCGGTTTGAATCGGACGCCGCGTCACAACTACGTTAAATATCCTGCCACGTTATGAATTGTGTAAGCGTGTGTGTAATCATACGAAGCAAAAGATTAAAACCAAACTGCTTTGCATCATGGTGTTTTTAACAACAGGTAAATAAAACGATTTATAGTTCCATACCGGGAAAACCCCAGATATGCTTCATCAGATGGAACTCATTTTATTTGTATGTTCATTGATAAATTGGCGGGAATTTCCGCCACTTCGAGTGGCTGTTCCAAATGCCTGTCGGAACCAAACTATATAATTCAATTTTAGTCTTATAAATGCCACAAACACTATTAAGGGTAAATTTTGAGCTATGAAAATAATAGTTAAGACAGTAAATATAAGGATTAAAGTATCTTTCTGGTGGTTCTATCGAAGGATAAAGTTGAGTAGGGTATCGATATTTGTTTCATAGACCGCTTCGCGGTCCATTCCAAATATCGATACCTTACTCAACTTTATCCCTCGATAGAACCACCAGAAAGAGACTTTTAATCCTTAAATAAAAGTGGTAGTTTCTACTCCAGCTTAACATTCAGCATAACGAGAGTGGGACGATTTCTATGTTCATTGTAAGTATGATGTGCCATGTGAGAGGTGCTTGTTTTGTCTCTGGCAGTGTGATTCAGTGAGATAGCACTATAAAAATTGAAAAACTTCCACGACCCATGTGGCACCGATAGTACAGTATGGCTACATAACTAGGTAAATAAAAACAACAATAATGGTGTTGGTTGATGCATTTATGTTCATATGACAGACATGTACTGTGTAATGTACAATAGAATGGAGCAAACGTTATTGGTGAGTCTGTCAAATATAAAATCTTCCATAAAATAATAAAACAAGTCTATGACTACACAGCATTATACAATACAAATAGGTTAGATATTCTTGAAGACGATAACATTTAATCATTTTGTGGTCGAATAAATAATAGTGTTTGTTCGATTATCAATTTTGTGAACCAATACTTGCAACATTTGTGTTAGAATAATAAAAACGTACCGATGCCATTCCATTAATGAATTATTGTAACTTTTTTTCGCTGACGTCATTTAGCGTTTTCATTTCAAGTTTTGATCTTTGCTATTTTGGCATTATTTATTTAAAGTCAATAATATCCACTACAGTTGTTGTTAACATCATTTTACAGACACTGCCACTCGGGGTCTCTACTCGCACGAAATATCTATTGTTTGGCTAGTATCTACGTCCAGGAACACGATCAACGTCTTGGTGATAGACAGGTTTCCTTTTGATTATTGTCCTTGTTGTCTGTAGTTATTGAGAAAAAGGTTTTACACAATCAACACGAAAAAGACTCAATCACTTCAGTAAAAAGTCTATATACAATGTCATATAATGTAGTGCGTTCTGGTGTCCTGAGTAAAGTTTATTGATAGAGTTACAATAAGTATGATTAAAAATTATATTGTTCTTCATCAAGGTTTTACCTCCCGTTATTTTCATAAACCTCACCATGTATATATGTTTTATATAACAGTTTGTTTTTACCGCCAATATCAGGAGAAGACTAAGATAGGCTATGTCTGATGTCTGATCCTATTGACACTTAACATCTTTTGTCAATAAAATATTTGGAAATTGAAATTAAGTAAAACAAATATCACTACATTACATACATATTCTTCACTTCACAAGCATACAAATACAGTTCGATATACCAAATGTGATTTTTGCAGATTATATTATATGCTGGGACACGTTTCAAATATTTATCGATGGTAAAAATGGATTGGATTGAACTAAATTATCGACTTCTCCACAGTGTAAACACGTGTACATTGATATATAATGTTACGGTAGAAATTAACTCCGTCAATTCTATATTGTAATGTTGTATTGCTTAATGTTTACATTTACACCAAAACACTAAATAAAAGAAACATAGCCGATAGTACCACAACACATGTTTACGAATAATATTCACTTTTCAAACATACAAATGTTAGTACATACATGTAGTTCGAAATCAAAATTTGAAAGTGATTTTAACGAAGTATAGCATATGCTGATTATATTATTAACCCCCCCCCCCCCCCCCAGTGTAAAACATGTGGGTTCATGGAAACTTGTTGTCACCATAGATAGTCACTCCGTCACTTCTACGTGTTATCGCTGTATTGTAGGAGTTTTACTTTATGAGGATATTTATTACCAAATTCTGACCATACTATATCATGTCTGTCGATACCTACTAACCATACACTCTCTGTGTATGTGTGTAGGATCCTCAGTACTTCACTCCTTCCACTCAGTAGGAGTAGCATCGGTGTGTTACGATCTGCTATGATAATGTTCCCCTGACTGTCATACACTATACTCCGGGGGTAAAATGGGTTATCTACTGTTCGTAGTGTTTGTTTATAACTACTTGGTATTTCACCTCTGTATACAAATAGTTCCTGGAAGTTAGTATCCATGGCAATAACACGTCTGTTTCCATCACCACCATGATCTTCACTTCTGTCATCTATCACTGCGACATTGTTAGTGACAGGACACTCTGTGATTTTCCGTGGTGTATACACTAATGGTTTCTCCGTCCTTGTAGCCTCAGTAGTTAGCACCACCTGACCTTGTAGGGTATATTTGGAGATGTGTCTGGACATACCTACAAGGACGTGGTCACTGGATGTAACACAGATACATTCAGGTACCTCCTTGGTTCTGAATCTCTGTATAAGTTGTCCTGATACCAGCTCTAGGATGTTGTTGTCTGAATCACAGGCCCACGGTCTGTGTGTTGTATGTGATAGACTGATGTCATTGATCCAAGTCTTGTGGTCAACCTCATGTTTCTCTTGACCCTTCCTGTCCAGGAGAGTTAATGTTTTATGAGAACATGTCCAGGCCCTATCATCAATTGTAGGACATAGAGAATTCATGAAACATGAAGACACCCACTCCTCCACCACTCTGGTCTCCGTCAGGAGTGTGGTCCTGGTCACCGCTTTGTCACCTATATCCCCTGTCTGATGCTGTGTACAGGACTGTATGTGACCGTCTGATGAGGGATCCTTCTCAATCGATGTTTGACCTTGACCTGACGTTACGACTTTCCCTATGGCTTGCTTCGGGTGATTTTGGGGATTTGTGTTCATAGTAACGGTGGCTAGTTTCCTTGGGAGTTTTTAATGTCTTGTTTTTTTCTGAGAAGGGATTTCACTGAGCTCACAAACTGTATGGGATTTGTGAACAGATGAAAGGCATTTCATGCAAATTAGGTCTTTGCATTTTTCACAAAACATTTCAAGTTGTCTCCCCTTGTGATGAGCACACGTCGTTTAACCTTTCCCGCGGACTGGTATTGCCGCCGACGCATTTTTTACAGTTCTCAGGCAATCTGATTGGTTCTCAGGATGAGTGTTGTTATGAATATACTGTGTTATTCAAAATCTGTAAAATCAGAAATATACCATGATGCCACATTCGTAAATACTAGATTCATTACAATATAATTATTAATATAAGACACATTTTCTTCTATTTGTGTTTCTTATGTAACTACTCCTGACTTTGTATTAGAGCACAGGGCCATGTATAGTTTCTATATAAAAAATAGCCAGAAATACCTATATAAAATAACACTATTTCTGGTTATTTTTTATATAGAAACTATACATGGCCCTGTGATTAGAGAGAGAAAAATACCAACTGTTATCAACAATTGTACAAGTGTATAGTTATTGAGACTCCATAAGAAAAGTATACCAGAAAAATCATATCGGTATCGCTAATCCTACCTTTGAACCATAGAGGGAAATGCTATTGTAAAGGGATTGAACAGTGTTTTGGTTGCGTCAAAGGCGGTATGAACGCAATTGAATACAGACATTATCTCACCTTGGTACTTAAATCGAGGTTGCTCTGATGAATACAGATTTCCATTTCAGTGTTGGAAGGTGGACTGTTCTGTATTACTATGGTATTTACGTCCAGGCTTCTTCATTGTCATGATAAAGGCACAGCGTTAACAACTTCCTGGTCGGTAACCAACGTAAACAAATGTCTCTATACATGCGCACACAGGAATGTGAAGATCTGCCTACAGAGGTGTCATTTAATATACTTCCTGCTTAGGAGCTGGCTACCGATCGCGACAGACATTTAATTTGAAATCTTATGTACAAGGTTAATACGGCGAGTAGTACTAGTGCTATTCAAATACAGTTTGAGAGCACGTGGCCTGATAAGACTGTGTATTGGATGTTAACGTTTTCGTGCATACCAGTCGAGGTTATCGGGACAATGAACCGTAATATTTAAATGTCTACATGTGTCATAGTCACCTCGGGTGTGGTGTCTGTTGGGTATGTGTATTGTGTCATGTGTACTGTACTTGGCCTCAGATCAATCTATACAACACAGGCTGTTATAATACATGCTAGTTTAATTGATAAAGGCCAGTATATACCTAGAACGAATAAACATACCCGACCTACTTTTACCTTTCTACAGACGACACAATTTCTGTCTAAAAGTCTTCGGATCTACAATATTGCAGCTAGTATATACATGTACCTTAAAAACTGATAATTTTCTGGTGTTCAAAAAGTGAATAGTTCACCGTAATTACAATTATCACACCTTCTTTCACGATTTCCCAATCACTGTGTGTGCATGTTGACACTCGAAGCGGAGCTTTCGACGCCATATTTGCTTCGCATACCAAATTACACCTTCGCATACCAAGACACGTTCGACCCCCTGTATTGATAGATATTAAATGTTAAATTCCAAAACGCGGGTCGTCTTCTGTTTCCGGCCGTCGTCCTCATTACCTTCATTAGGTTGACTATCACTACGCTACGTGGTATAATAGCGAACCTTCATTGTTAACCATATAGCGATATATAAATATTTTGAACTTCCTTCTAGTTCACCCCTTTACATTATATCAGAAACATATATACATAGAGATTGGCAACTCCGCCATTTTTAAGATCGGCAGATGTACCTCTGTATGTGCGTAGGGGTTTTTAGATAAACTATTAAACAGTTAAATACAACAAAATAGATTTGATATGTTATAAAAGTTCAGTAATTTTCAGATGGTTTGAGTACGATTTTGGATAGAAAAAATAATATTTTAACTTATATTTTAATAAAACAAAATGCACTTCCGGTTTTGAATGTCTGATTTTCGAAAAACCAGGTAAAATTGCTGATTTTCATGCTTTCAAAAATCATATTAAATAACATCAATCGGGAAAACTGGTCACATCAAACCATGATATAATGTTTAAACTTTGAGTTGATGCAAAAAAATCATGTTTAAAAGAATACACTTAAAAGAACTTAGCCAAGGGGAAATGCCTATAAACCGGAGGTCCCTCTGCCTGTCAACATAGACAATGAAGGAGTTTCCAATCTCTATGTATATATGTTTCTGATTACATGTATATTTTCTCGTTGGAACTGTCCAGAAGTTTACAAAACGTAATGATAAAAATAAGTGTAAAATTTAAAACTACCCCCACCTACATGGTATACTGTACATTGTGATAAATGTACAGTACAATGTAAATATATAATTTTATAAGTGTGCGTTATACCTGTAGTGGATTAAAGTGGATAACTCTGGATTGGGTACCTCTGGAGTGAATAACTGGAGAGGATAACTTTGGAGTGGAAACATCTGGAGTGGACTCTCCGGAGTGGATAATTCTGGATTGAAAACATATGGAATGGGTGTCTTTGGAGTGGATACCTCTAGAGTGGAAACATCTGGAGTGTATATCCCTGGAGTTGATAACTGGAGAAAATACCTCTAAAGTAGAGACATCTGGAGTGGATACTTATGGAGTGAATACATCTGAAGTTGATACATGTACATCTGGAATGGATACCTACGGCAAGGATACTTCTGGAGTTGATTTCTCTGGAGTAAATACCTCTGAAGTGGGTACCTCAGAAGTGGATACCTCTGGAGTGGAAACCTCAAGAGTGGATCCCTTTGAACTAGATATCTCTGGAGGAAAAATTGAAATGGGTTCTTTGGAGTGGACACCTCGTCAGAAATAACTTCTTTGAATGTCTCATTTGAGGTGAACGAAAAAGAAGATTGTATTTGTATTTCAAAATGTTCTTGTTATTGATTTGTTACCATGGCAATTTATTTTTGTGATTATCAAACAAACAGTGAAGATGTCGTGGATTAGAAATATCAGTTACTAACTCATCATCACAGTAGGACAAACACGTCATTGTATTTTGGAAATATGAATTTATTGTTTATGAATAAATATAAGCATATTCCCATGACAGGATACAATATTTTGGCAAAATGTATCAAAGATATTATACACAGGTAAACATTAACACAAAAACATGTAAACTTCTTCAATATTCAATGAAAACAATCATTAATGTTCTCATTAAGTACCATTCAACAATTAAACACACTATAATTTTGGCATAGATACACATAAATATGATGACACAATATGCATATGTAAGTTAATGATACACAATGATAGAATGATATACCATATTCGACCCAATAAGCGCTCTATCCCTTTGAGTACCCCTCAATCTTTAAGCATTTATTTCATTAACTTCGAATTAAATACAGACTGAAAATATTAAAACTGTTCATACTAAGCGCCCCCTCATTTGTTTCAATTTTTATTGGGTCAAATACGGTATGTGAAATAAGTAATATAAAATCATAATTATATAAAAAATAATTACAATGCATCACTTATCATTTTTTTAACTCAATCACCCATGAAATCTCATAATGAATTGTTCCAGCATTAGTTTGGGAATATTTCAAATGAGTCTTCAGGGGTGCATGAGTTATAATCATGAAAGTGTTTCAAGGCCAACAAAATTAATTTTTCTAGGCCAATGAAATTAATCATCAATTTTTTTAATCCTCTCTTCCAACTTCCCTACAAAAATAACTGGAGTGAGAACTCAGGATGCTTTTGCAGATTAATTGGAATTAACATTTGCCATGTGTTTCTTATACAATATCCACAATACAAAAATGTACCTTTCTGGATTTGTTTGCAAAATAGTACAACTATTTAAAAAAAAAAAAAAAAAAAAAAAAAAATCCCACAACAGCAAAAATCAATCATTAAGATTTCTGATTTTATTTTTCATAGGAAATTTTTTAAAAAGTTATTATCATTGAAAAAAAATTCTGCCTTCATTTTTCAATTTTATGGCATCTGTGAGTTATTATTTTCTGTGTGAATTCTGATTCCAGGCCATCATTTTCTGGTATCAAATCAGTATACAAGATTAACATGCATTAATTATAAAGTCAGCATATTTTGATTTGTTGTTATGATATTCATTTCATAACATTCCATTTGATTGGTTTAGATATTTCTACACTAGAATTTGATTGGTCTATATTCTTCTATTTTTAATTGCAGGTCTAGATTCTACAACAAAATGATTTGATTGGTCCTAGTTTTGGTTCAATTTCTGAAGTTTACAAGTCTTGAAGTACACATTGTGGTCATTCTACCATATATCTAATAATGAATGTTGATATTTCCGTTTTGATTAATTAATTCAGACTCTTAATTAATACTGGGATATTAAATTGAAGCTTTTGTGGCAATAAAATTGACATTCACAGGCCATAGCACCATTACTAATAAAGTATACATAATACATCATACTTCCCGATATTTCAATATATTTAACAAATCTGGAGAGTACAATTTCAGGAAAATAAGAATGAAGGGAACAAAACTGTGGACATATTTGTGTTGTGTAACCAAGATAATTGTTGCAATAATAGAAGCTACATCAAATTCTAATTTTGACACACTATTAGTCGCCAAAAATTCAAATTCATATCATTTCATGAATATTTTATCACATTTTGAAATAAAAAGTCAGAATTTGATGCCTTAATTATTTAACCCTTTCCCAATAAGTTTTAATACTATTTGTATGCAGATACTTTAACCTTCCTCTCACCACAGTAAAATACATACTACAAATGGTGTTGTCTGTAATGTAAATTGTTGAATTTCTTCCAAAAACTTAGTTCATTAATATATATTGAATGTATATTGTTGAATTTCTTCCAAAAACTTAGTTCATTAATATATATTGAATGTATATTGTTGAATTTCTTCCAAAAACTTTGTTCATTGATATATATCGAATTCATATTGTTGAATTTCTTCCAAAAACTTAGTTCATTGATTTATATTGTATATTATATTTATATTTCTGCCGTTAAAGTTTCAATCAAACTTTAGGTATACATCATGTCATCATCATGGCATGAAATAACACCGGAAATTCATGCATAAATCGTATAGGATTTACAGACTGAAGTATATATGCACCATTCTGAAACAGACTATAAACGTAAACATGATCTATAGTTAGTGTCAGAAAACAAAATAAAATACATAATTCAATGCATATTTGAGTATAGTAACAGAACACTTTTAAAATATGAAAGCAACTATAACAAGTTTGACACAAAATTTTATATAATTATGTACCCTGCATGGCAAGGTAATAATTCACTACTGACAACTTGAAAGATATTTTCTTTCAAATGTTAGCAAAATATGTCATGAAAGCTCAATAATATACACCCTTTAAGTATGATAATTAACATTTAACTTTGAGTGACTTTCCACCATTACATACTTACTGCTATTTTTCAAAGACACAAATTTTCTATACAGGTAGCATACTATACATCCTCAATACTCCAGTGGTTACTATCACTGTAATTATAACCACCCATGGTATATGTATGTCAAAGCAAAACTGAAGGATTTGTGAGTGATTACAGATGAAAAAGTAGATTGGTCCTATGTACCTGTGGTCGCCGGTGTAACTTTGACATTGAGTATTGCTGTCTCTATTCCGAATTTGCTATTACAGGTAGCATACTATACATCCTCAATACTCCAGTGGTTACTATCACTGTAATTATATCCACCCATGGTATATGTATGTCAAAGCAAAACTGAAGGATTTGTGAGTGATTATAGATGAACGAGTAGATTGGTCCTATGTACCCTGTGGTCGCCAGTGTGGCTTTGACATTGAGTATTGCTGTCTCTATAATCTTCAAAGGAAATCTCTGCAGGCCTGTGATTGGTCACCTTTTTCTCAGTTTTGCTACATTCCTTGGGTGGACAGTGATAATAACCCCTTTAAAATTGAGGATGTCCTGAACGCCAAATGGAACTTTTGCAATTCTATGTAAAGAATAGTTTATAGCGAGTCAAAAGAAAAAAAAAGACAATCAACAAGTCCAACCGAGAAACTCAGGCCAAAGACAAATTCTAAATCTAATAACGAAAGCAGATAAATGTAAACATCATTCAGTGACATAGATTCAGTAGAATAGAAAATATTGCACCTTCACAGTTCTAAACTGTTTACATCTATAGCATATATCAGAAATGTCTACAGTTTATTCAAAGATTATTCCTTAAATTAAAGTTGATTTCTTATTTTACCAGTTTGTGGGCAAACAAACATACTGGGTAGCACCAGTGTTTCATCAGATCAAAATTAGAATGGTCCATTTTTCATTTCAACAAATTTTATTGACATGCTGTTGCAGTCAAAAGGATTAAATAACATCAAAGCCTATATAAATTCTTTCCTTGTAGAATGGTCCATATGTAATCCATCTGATTAAAGTCATTTGTTTGTACTCTGTACATTACTAGAATATTCTGTATTTGCATATTACAAGAGTTATCTGCCCTTGCGGGTAGGTATTGATTGTGATGTCATGTGTTTCTGAGAAAATCACATGAATTGCGATCACAAAATAATGACGTAACGATCAATACCTACCTGCAAGGGAGCTAACTCTGTAATATGCAAAGACGGAATATAGCTATACTGCGCCCAAGGTCACAATCAGATTACAAACATTACAAACAGTTACTAAGTATTTGACATTGACCAATGAAAAAATAAAAAAAAAATTTTGGCACCGCCTCGGAAACAAAATAGACAGCAAGATTTAATAGAGAATTAGTAGCCAATTGTATCAATATTTACACATGAATTGATTTAGCTACAAAATGTAGCTACAACTTGTTTGTTTTATGTTTCAGGCAGTTGTAATGACAACATATAATAGCCATAGGAATTGTTCAGGGTTTCTAATGTATCTTGGAATCCAAGAGATGATGTCACATTCAGTCTTGCTCAACCAGACTCTTGTTGACGATGCATGCTATGCCAGACAGAGAATACAGTACCTAAGTATCTGGATGAACGAGACTGATGTCACACCAAAAATTTCATATGCAACCTGCTGATTGGCTAATGACAAAGGTCGTAACATCATGACCCCGATCATGCAGGTGTCATCAGATGTTCAGGTGTGGAAGGAATCAAGCCATGAACAGACGGTTTTAATCAGATTGCTCGACTAAGCTGGCAGCTAGAGGGAGTAGATTTCTAAATGACAAATACACAACAAAGTAGATAAAATTATCTAAAAAAATATAAATCTATAAGAACAAAGCTATCAAACTTATATTCACCCCTGAAAACATATTTAAACTCTTCCAATTCTGAGACAAGAAGAGTTGATTATCTGAGATAAGGGGTGAAGTTGTATGTATCTCTTAAACAAGTGCAACAATTCATATCAACAAGC
Organism: Argopecten irradians; assembly: GCF_041381155.1. Lineage (NCBI taxonomy): Eukaryota > Metazoa > Mollusca > Bivalvia > Pectinida > Pectinidae > Argopecten > Argopecten irradians. Next base: position 23,270,850 of record NC_091146.1, read on the forward strand.
AATAACCAACAAAACATAGTCTACAAAAATAATATTTGGGATTCTTGAAGCAATGCTTGGCGCCCACTTTATTAATACCCTCTCACATACATAAGTATCCACAAACATTCAAAGCATTGAAGAGTACAAGGTGAAACTACCAAGGAAACACATAGTAAACAAATTTTTGCAGCAACTTAAAATTTGCATTTTCATACTTGAAGACTTTTTAATAATTTAAAGAGATGTAGTTCTACTCTTCCTTTGGACTTAATATTTGGGGGCGAACATATTTTGCGATTTTTAATTGCTTGCTTAATAGAAAATTTTATTACATGGAAATAAGTTGGTGTTTTTAGGCATAAAAGATTTCCAGATTTCTTCACAGCAATCGTATATTAATATATTTGTCAATTATCCCTCGTTCCTAGTGATAACCGTGCATTTGTTCTCATATTTGCATAAATCAAATTCCTGATTAAAAATCTTTGAATGAAACAATAACTTGCATAGAGAGAATAAACACTGCATCAGACTTGTAATGATTGTGTGAGACTTTTAGTAACTATTTCACCCCTGAAGACACATTTAGGCTATTCCAAATCAAAGACTAGACCAGTCCATTATGTAATTTAAGGGGTGAGTGAGTTAAAGATGCTCCACCGCCGACAGAGCATAAATGATATTCATCATTAAAACAATAATTGGTGTTTAATCGTGTTTATATATGTCTAATTAACACAAAAAATAATATGAAATAATTTATTTCGCCTTTGGTGCATGCGCAATCAGTACTTCATTCCATATAGGATATAGTGACACGGAATTTTTTCGGGATGCAATTAATTATTTTTCATAATTTTAACTTGAAGGAAAATTAGAAGCTCAAACTTTTCAATGGTGGTAATGGTGTAAAGTAAGTAACTTTTTTTAACTGAAGAAAAATAATAAATTGTCTGCTCCTGTTTTTGATAGTGAAAAAATACCATTTGTCAGCGGTGGAGCATCTTTAACTACTATCCAGAGCATATCATCATCAGAAAACTTCACTTAAAATGTTGACGGAGATGCAAAATCACTTTAAATAGCCTATCCCATGTACATCAAACTCTAATTATCACGAAAACAAAATAGAAAACCTCTACAAACTGGTATTTAATACCTTACAAGTGAAAATATGGACTCTCTTTCAAATTAAATGCAACACTTTTGTTTCACATTAACCAGAATATTAGTTAACCTGGGAGGAAAGGATAGAAAGAGTTTGATCATGTTGTGAACATTTTGAGTTGTCTCCCCTTTAGGAGTAAATTTTATATGAAGTTTTAAAATACCTATTTCAATGAATAATGCCTAAATACAGAGTTGTCTACCCTTGATCAGCAGAGAAAAAAATATGTAATATAAGTAAATGTTTAGAATTTACATAGCTCCTTTTGTACTTAGGGTTCAGGGTTTGATCTGGGTTTTTTTTTCATCGATGGGGTCCTTCTCAGATAAACTTAGATTCCATCGATGTAATTGGAATGGAGATTCAGAAATTAAATGCTATTGGAACAGAGTAAAAATAAACAGTAATACTGTGCATTAATTGGTATTACGGAAGAATACAATTAAATGCTACACAGCCAGTTATTTTCACGATTAAACATTTTCCCGATTTTAACCTTAATGTTTTGATTAGGAACATTTCGCAATTTTGGTCACAATGGAATTGTAATTGACACATATTTCAATATTTCACATAACAAATTTTCGCAATTTAAGCAATATGTCCCAGGAAATCACAGAAATGTCATCCGCTTAAAAATAAACTGCAACACATTAATATATACCCTGTAACAAGGTGTGTTCAATGCGTTTGGGCGACACTGACAAAATTACTAAAGAAAAATATTTCAATATCTTGAGATCCTTGTAAAAATAAATTGACATTTTTAAGTAAAACTAAAAACTAAAAAAAAAATTGCATATATCATTAAGTATCAGTAAGCATACTGTTTGACATTGATATAATCTGAGGAAACTTTCAGCTAGCTGAATCTTCCCCCGGGAAACTTTCGGCAAGAGGGGGTGGGGAGAGAAAATTGGCTGTTACACCAGTAGATGTTATTTTTTTGCTTAAAATAGGATTAAGTTGTGGACTTGGATTCTGAATCAGTTATAGGTAGGGTAAGAAAATGTAGGAATCAAGTCCTTCAAGTTATTGCTACATAATAGTTATACCCTATCTGAGCATCCCGAGTCTTGTATACATAGAATTTTCTAGATACAAGTCACATTCATAGTTTTAAAAATTTAGATGAAAATTACAACATTTTTCATTCAAAAACTCATAAGAAGCTTTAAACCTAGTAGGATTTTCAGCTTTAAAGATTATATAATCTGAAAATTTCTCAAATACCTTGTTAACTCACATAGTTGCATTTATTTTCACAAAAAAATCTAAATCACTCACAAGTTCAAAATTCAATCATACCCATATAAAATCCTTTCCATAATCCTATCTAACACCCTTCCATTGAACACTTTCATATTTCCTACTTGGAAGCAGTGATGAACAATCAAATCAAATATTCACTATTTTGCACTCTTTTCATCATCTTCACTGAACACTGAAGTATTGTAAACAGCACAAGTCTGATACTCATAAATCACAGCCGTAATACACTTTGTTTTTACAACAATACACACATATATTTACCGATACTTTCGCCTGACCTATGCCAGAACCTTCAACTGAAAGCACTGGAGAATCGTCACAAACTACATAACTGTGTGATAAAACACAAAAGTCCTCCAGCATCATCAATTTTGAAAAGATGACTTTACAAGGCTTGGAGTTTTTCAACAGTATTCCGGTAGCTTTCTAGTTCCTGAACTACATACAAGAACTTTTTTATCAAGACAATATTTCTGCACTTAAAAAAACTTCTTAACTTCAAATTATTCATAGGAAAGCATTACAGAAATTGAGAAAAATTCTTTTAACCTTTTAACGTTTTTTAAACATTTGCTTCCATGGAGAATATTGAATTTAAGAAATTTCCTCAGGTTAAGAAACATATATGAATCTGGGGCCTGGCCCATAACAGCACCTAAGATATGTCCATATAAATCCACTTAACAATGGTAAGTCATTTATTGTTCATTTTGTCAGGCAGGACTTCAGCCTTCCTCTACTACGGTTAAACCAATCTCTCCTGAAGTTGTTAAAACGGTTCTAACTTTGTAATTTGCCTTCCATTGGTACGGCTAAACCAGTCTCTGCTGAAAGTTGTCTATAAACAGCATAGTGTAAAATTGCTACCTAGCTGCTTTCCATTTACACGGTTGGCACTGTTTCTCTTGAAAGTCTTTAAATGGTTCAACACATATGGCATTCCATTTACACAAGAAAAAATTATTTCACCATTTTCAGTCAAATTACAATGGCACATCAGAATTGGTAAGCTTTAATCCAAAAGTATCATCCATCGTGATTGGCTGACACCGTTTCAAAAGGTGTAATTTCATTAGTAGAGCAGTCGTTGCTATAACGATGTCTCATTAGGTGCTGGTCGGGACTGTGACATCACCACTTCTGGTTCCTGTAGGGCTAGTTTTTTACCGATCAGTTGAATCTGACAAAGGAAAGTCATGAGTTTAATGATGTACAGCACAAAGGCTATTAAACATTCATATAATTAAAACTGGAATAAAATTGTAAATCTATGATTACTAATTTTTAAGCTTCTCTTTCAAAACAAATGGGATTAATTCATACACCAAGTGATACTCGATAACGATCGTGCGGGACTAGTATCCCTAGTGGTGATGGAACGTAACTCTTTGTAATCTTCCTGCTGAAATGATGTCAGCACAGGATATCATCTTTTGATGTCATTCCATCACCAATAGGAAAAAAAAACCCTGCAAAAACGTCATCAGGTATCACATGGTACATGAGTAAGTCCCAATAGCAAAACCACCACCAGATATTTATGAAGAGCAAAGCTTGACTCTAGTAGTCTATGTTAATGTTGATTAAAATTCTCGGAATCCTAGTTTTATCACTGAAAGTTTTGTCCATACCCAAAATAACAAATATCTGTGCAGAAATCAATGTCAGTTGTTTAGAAAAACAGCAGTAGAACACATGCTTTTACACCTTCAGCAACACCGACTGATTGGTTCTATAAGCTGCCCTCTCTCTTTAAGAAACAAACTTACAAGCCAAAAACTAATCTATTTGTTTGATACAAAAGTTGTAACACTGTAATTAAGACATTACATGACTAGGTTAGCATTTGCTTCATGTTTGAATTTACCTCTAGACTATTTCATTCTTTCACCCCTCTAACTCAACAATGAACTGCCCCAGTCTTTGGTTTGGAAGAGTTCATTTGTAGGAACAGTGAGGAACTAATTGGTAATTATTTGTGAAAGAGGTAAATATTTTCAAGGTAGAAATAATAGAAAACTAACGATTCAAAGAAATGATGACGTTTAACAACATAAAACACCCAATACCTGTGTATCGTACCGCTCTGTTAACGCCTGCATCTGTAGTTCCATCCTCTTTAGTTTACTCTGGTATTTCTTCTTTGATTTGTCAAAGGCCGATATCAAGGCACTACACAGAACAAAATGGACAAAATTAAACTCCTAAGTAAAGTTATAATAAATATCATACTCTGTTGGTAAATCTACAGAATTCCTGATAGTACATCAAAAAATACCTCTAAACAAGAAGAAACATTACTGGATACTTATAACTTATTCACCCCCGATATTTCATAAAAGACTGGTCTAATCTTTGATTTAGAAAAGTCTAAATTTTTCTTCAGGGGAAATGGATTAATATGTATTTTGAATAAACTCAACTCAAACATGATGCCTATTTTATTGGTTAGTATGGTTATAGATTCTCCAGAGCCTAACTCGATTTACTCTCTTCTGCTTCCAGAATATAACATCCGTTCACTCTATTTATAGCCGTTGTATTTCTTGAAACTCCTCTGTCTACATGCTGGAAGATTTTCTGAAAAGATTTCTCTTCTTAGAAGAGCGCAAATCGAGTTGAGCTCGGTACTTCTATGCAACTCATACAAAAACTACTTTTAACAGTAATTTTCTTATTCAAAAGCAATTAGAGATAATGAATTTGCTCAATACTGAGGTAAACTTTGCACAAAAATCATATATTTCTTTACAATAATATTCAGACCAAGATATGACCTTGATTTGACCTTGAACTAACCTGTTTGCCCGTTTTAGGTCATTAACAAAGTCAGCTGACTGCTGATGTCGGATTTCAGAATTTCTTGATAATTTCTCAAGTGTGACAACCAATTCTTGAACACGAGCCTTTAACTTCTTTTCTCGCTTGGCTGCTTCGGATAGTTCCTTTGCTAAATCAGGATTACTGGACATATAATCCACCAAAGAAAATCCTGCATTTTCTTCATCCTGCAATTGTTTGAAGAAAGAATATTAAATCTTGATTGTCTTAGCTTGAGCCCTTACAATTTGGAAATACTCTAAAGCGATAATTTATGCTGATCAAAATTTTCACATTCTGGCTTTCGGGGTATGCATAACTAATTCACTACTCATAAATTCCATGAATCAAATTTTTACGATCATAGCAATGTCATGCAAATACCCTGCATATTTTTGTAGTTGTATTTCATATCTGCAAAGTTAACTAAGAATCATAAAATTCAATTTAACTGTAAACCTGGCGAATACTAGCCGCAATATACCACTTGGCTAGAGAGATCGGTTGAGTGTCAGACTGGTAATCTTGAGGTCCCAAATTCGACCCCTGGCAAAGGCAGTGATTAAATTTTTTATTAATCCTGCACCCTGTTACATTTCTAAAGTACATGTTACCCCATCATACCACTTGGCTAGAGATAACTTCTCTGTAGCTTGATCAGTTGAGCATCAAGACTAGTAATCCAGAGTCCCAAAGTTTGATCCCCAGGGAAGAGTTCTTAAATTCATATAAAATCCTGCACTCTGTAACACACATATCACTTAACATTATCCATTATTGCTACCATGGGTGTGTAATGGGTTGGTTACCTGAGGTTGTCTCCCTTCCCTCTCCTGTAGCTCACACTTTAGGTGTTCTATCTGTAACAGATGAGCTTGCTCCTCCGACTCTCGACTCGACAACTTCAGTTCTAGGGCACGCTTCTCCTTCTCCAATAAGTAATTACTTGATTTTAGTTCTGTCTTCTCTTCCTGAAATCAATAAAACAGTTCATAACTAGAACTGTCACCAGAGTTGACGACTAATGCCTCCGCTCCATTAATAGGAGACATTGCAGAACACTATATAGTTTACTCAACTGCCTTATATGTCAGGATTCTGGGTACCAAATTTTATCAAAATCTGTCAAGTAATTTAGGAAGAGATTGCTGGACAAAGGTTGTGTCTTTAGGAAGAGATTGCTGGACAAAGTTGTGTCTACAGACAGACAGACGGATGGATGGACTGCTGGACAGACAGGCGGATGGATGGACTGCCGGACAGACAGACAACCGGATTCCAGTATCCCCCCCTCCACTTTAATTTTATTGCTAGGGGTATAATTATACATGTAATTTTTGGATAATAGACAAAGATTATGATGGAAACTACATCGAAATGTACAAATGGGAACTCCAGAATAAATTTTTTACACAGCATGGAAGTTCAAAATTTTGTTTCCGTTTACATTAGCATTTACTTTCTGGTATAAAAATATACCTACCAACAAGGGCAAATAACTCTGTCATATGTCACATATACCTACCAACAAGGGCAAATAACTCTGTCATATGTCACATATACCTACCAACAAGGGCAAATAACTTTGTAATATGTTACATATACCTACCAGCATGGGCAAATAACTCTGTAATATGTCATATATACCTACCAACAAGGGCAAATAACTATGTTATATGTCACATATACCTACCAACAAGGGCAAATAACTCTGTAATATGTTACATATACCTACCAGCATGGGCAAATAACTCTGTAATATGTCATATATACCTACAAACAAGGGCAAATAACAATGTTATATGTCACATATACCTACCAACAAGGGCAAATAACTCTGTAATATGTTACATATACCTACCAGCATGGGCAAATAACTATGTTTATATGTCACATATACTTACCAACAAGGCAAATAACTCTGTCATATGTCACATATACCTACCAACAAGGGCAAATAACTCTGTTATATGTCACATATACCTACCAACAAGGGCAAATAACTATGTTATATGTCACATATACCTACCAACAAGGGCAAATAACTCTGTAATATGTCACATATACCTACCAACAAGGGCAAATAACTCTGTAATATGTCACATATACCTACCAACAAGGGCAAATAACTATGTTATATGTCACATATACCTACCAACAAGGGCAAATAACTCTGTAATATGTCACATATACCTACCAACAAGGGCAAATAACTCTGTAATATGTCACATATACCTACCAACAAGGGCAAATAACTCTGTCATATATCACATTTACCTACCAACAAGGGCAGGTAACTCTGTAATATGCAGGTACAGAATAAAATGTAAATAAAACGTCCGTAATATGCAGGTACAGAATAAAATGTAAATAAAACGTCCGTAATATGCAGGTACAGAATAAAATGTAAATAAAACGTGACCCAACATTACCTTCATCGCCATTAGCTCTTGCATTAAGACAGCATTTTCCAGATCAAGTCGCTGTGTCTCCACACTTCGTTGGTTTTCCTGGATTTGAGGCTCCAGGTGTATACTCTCAATCTCCATGATCGTAGATTTAACCGTAGCTCGACTATTTTTAAGGCACTGTATATACTCCCTGATTCTCTGTTCATCATTCTTATTAAAGTCTCCTTCCATAGCAGCACCAGCCTTAGAACTTGAGCCACTAAACAAAAATCAAAGTAGTGAAGGTACTCATGCAGAGATGGAAGATTCTGTAATAATGCGAGTGGATGAGTAGGTTTAGAAATTGTTATGTTACCAAAATTAGATAGTGTTCTAGAAGTATAAGGGAGAGAACTTACTAGTAAATAGGCTATGCCTGCTGCTCGATACTTTCAAATATTTTTTTTTAAATAGAATTTGTTGAAATTAAAATTGAAGTATGTCCTACATCTCTTGTAAAAAGGTCTTTGAATGAACAGCCAGAAATGATGTATCGGATAATAACTTCTGAGTGAATTGCAAGTCAGAAATGATGTCTCAGTAGATAGTATACCTGGAGCTGGCCATCTCCTCCCACGGATTGTTGGACGCCTGGGCTCCGCTATAGATCCCCATACTTCTATCCAGCTTCAGTAGTAGATGCTTAACCATGTTTTCCGCGGTTCGTCGACTTTGGGAAACTCGCTGGGCCATGGCTTCCATCTGAGCAGGATCTCTTTGTGTTCCTTCAGCTGATATATGGTAAGGTCAGAAAATGATTAGGTTGATTCTTTCAATAATTCAATGTCATTTCTGTCAAAGTGACTTTATTACTAATATTTGTTGCTATGGACAGTACTGAACTCTTTTGAGCTGAAGATTGAGCAGTTTGTTATTTCGTGGAAACAAATTCTACACAAAATGATGCATCCGCACTGATAATTGCACTGATAATTGCATAAAGAATGCATTCAAAATGTGTTGAAAAATGCAATTGACCACCGCTTTTGTAAATGTAGCATTTAACTATATTAATCGAATGGGGAGCCACAAGTCCAATCAGCCTAGTTCATTACAATTGGCACTAGTTCGGCTGTTAAATTATTAGTCATGGGCATCAGACTAGTGCTTGAAGTCGCAGACTGCTTCCATCCTAATATATTGTATTGTTGTTCAATTTTGAACTGATTCGCTTGGGTTTATTATCAAGAATTGGGAAACGTTATTCATACAACCAGCAACAATATGTAAAACCATGATTTTGATTAATTTTGCTAGTAAATTTTGCGAATTGGGTTAAATTCATGAATCTAGCAAAATTAAAGCCACGGAGAATATTAACAACTATACACTATGTAACTGTCAAACCTTGACATTATATCTTTGTTATTAATGATATTAATGCTCACAAATCCTAAAATATATTTGTTTTTATATTCCCTCTTGGACCTTAATCCACAAGCATTTATGTTGCTTCTAGATTCTTGTACAGTAAACTATGCATTATTTTTATATGACCTTGAACTTCATGACATGACCTTGACCTATTTTACTGACCTTGACCTGTCAATCCTGCAGCTTGACAGTTACACAGGACCACAGCTAACTCGCTCTCCACCAGACCAAGTAACACATCGTAAGCTTCCATTGTCTGATCCGAGTACCCAAGGGCTAACTGTAGCGCCGTGTGGTTGGACTCGTATTTACCCATCAGCACCGTTAAACGATCCGTCATTGATTTACTCTCCTCTAACGTAAGCAGCAACAAGTCGTTCTGCGACTTTAAATTGTCTATCTTACTTTGAAGTCTTTCGAATTCTAATTCGAATTCGTTTAGTTTATTGTCGGACATTTCATTTCCACACTTGTACAATGTCTGTAATATTTCCTGCATATTAGAACACTCCTGTAAACTTTGTACTAAATGTTCTGCAACCTTCGTGTTGGGTAACTGAAATAAATATGAAAGAAAATTTTAAAATATGGGTAATGAGCGTGAGTTTATTTTGTTTTACACCGTATTAAAGTGTCATTTCAGAATGTGCTAAGTTTAGTAGGAAAATGCTTAATGAGAGAAAAACAATTGATATGGGGCAAGGAGGTAAACCTAACAATGTAGACAAAATATATCGTTGAATTTTCAACACAGTCTGCTCCTTTATCAACAAACACAGTTACATGATATAGAACGAACAATACAAGAAGACAAAGGAGACATACACTTAATCAAACACTATCAACCCTCTGGTGAGCTGAGACTGAAAGTGGAATCTAGTGAGGTTAGGGCATGATGTTATAAAGAACACACAATAGAAATTGTTAAAATGGGAATTATTAATCAACTATATATTTCGTAACTAACTACACCCCCGCGCAGGTTATGATCTATCCCAGAGGTGGATGGCTAGTGTATGTCAGAACACTTTTACCACATAGCTCTGTCAGTAATAAAAAGCAATCAATGTTTTATGATTGATCACCAGAAAAACGTCAATAGCTGTCAACTCATCTATCACACAAATATATGGTTATACTTATATGTTTATATTGACATTTAGGATTTTATGAAATTTAAACTTTTTTTTTTTAAATATTTTTATAAGGTAAATAAATAATTTACAAATGACATTGAAATTGAAATAATCAGAAACTAGATTCAATAATCAAAGATTAATTTATAATCAATTAATTTAGAATATCACATATAATAATTTTGTCCCTAGTAAAAAGATTATACATATCATCTATTACATATATTAAAACAACCCTTTAAGTATTACTCTTAGAGTAAAAAACATCTAGAGTTGTGTCCCTTGCATAAGCGCTTAAATTTGTAGAGGTTTCATAAAACGAACCTATTGGCATCATTGTAATTAATATTTTCTTTGCAAATGATCTTCAGGATATTTACTAAGTGGTGCTATTTTGGATAAAGTATACAATAAAAAATACCCAGATGTTGGTATGATAAAGTAGTGATTATTTCACAGTGTTTTGAGTTAGTAGATTTCAGTAAAGTCTCACCCCTGCTGAGCTAATTTCTGCCCCTAGGATTTGCCGTTCACTAGCACAGGTTTTCAGCTTCTTCAGCTCCGCCACCTTGGCAACAGGGAATGACTCATTCGTGGAGGAAGCCGGTGTCGACCTGGAAACAAAAAATAAAACATACAAAAGAAACTTTCAAGCATCCTCTTTAAAGTTAGATCATTCAGTAAAGTCTTGATTAACTGTATAATTAAGGTTATTTATGGATGAAACCTGACGGACAGCTTATCCATTTAGGATTGTCTCCCCTATATAATATCTGACTGACAGCTTATCCATTTAGGATTGTCTCCCCTATATAATATCTGACTGACAGCTTATCCATTTAGGATTGTCTCCCCTATATAATATCTGACTGACAGCTTATCCATTTAGGATTGTCTCCCATGTATAACATCTGACTGACAGCTTATCCATTTAGAATTGTCTCCCCTGTATAACATTGTCTGACAGCTTATCCATTTAGGATTGTCTCCCCTGTATAACATCTGTCTGACAGCTTATCCATTTAGGATTGTCTCCCCTGTCTCCCCTCCAACTGCTATTAATGATTGTAAGGTTTGTTTTACACAAAAATGATATAAACAAACATCTATAAGCATGAAATAAATGTACTTGGAAACCTATAGAAAACATATACAATTTGGCAGAGTGATTCACTGCAGCAGTGCTCCAAAAGCATACATAGGGACCATTGTACCTGGTGGAAAGCATATTAGACTGGGTACGTATACACATTCTAACCGACCAGTGTAAATGTATCTGGCCTAATATACTTTCTGCCAGGTACAAAATGGCTACTATGTATGCCAGTGGAAAGTATAGCAGATCAGTTCCGTGTATTCTTTCTAACTGGCCAGAGAGTAAAGTAGCTCGGATATGTCACTTTGTTCTAACCAGTCAAAAAGCAGAGTTACCTGGGTATATATTTTGTTCTAAGCAACAGGAAAGCATAGTAGCTGGGATATGTATATTTGTATTAAGCGGCCGTAATGGATAGTAGCTTGGGTACGTATTGTCGTTCTAACCGACCAGAGATTAAAGTATCCAGGATACATAATTTTTTTCTAACCAGCCGAAAAGCACAGAGGCTTGGGTATGTATATTCATTCTAAGCGTCAGGAAAGCATAGTAGCCTGAGTATTTGTATTCGTTATAACCAGCTGGAAAGTATAGTAGCCTGGGTACGTTTATTCATTTTAACCAATGGGAAATTGAAAGCATAATAGCCCTGGAACTTATATTCCTTCTCACCTATCTCCACTGGGTGTAAGGTGTTGTGGTTTTGTCGGTGTGGCTGTCCGACTGTGCTGGGGACTGGAGGCGAGGTCATAAGGCTGCTGCCGCGACTGAATATCCTTCACCTAAAATTTATAATAGATAATCAGATTCTAAAAAAAATTTCATAGCTTAAATAAATCATGGTCATGTCCATAATAACATTCATATGTCAAGGTTGTGAACATTCAATCAAAATAGAGGCCAGGGTTGTGTTTGTAACCTTTACAATATAAAAATTCATATTAGCATTCTCTGGAATCTGTCCATTGCTGCCTTATACATATTAAGCTCCGCCTTCTTTATTTGCATATTCATTTACCATTCTCTTAAACCTTTCACTCTCATCTCTAATACTGTCAAGGTCAGCCTTATATTTATGAAGCTTCATCTCCATTATTTGCATATTTATTTACCTTCCTCTTAAACCTATCTCTTTCCTCTCTAATACTGTCAAGTGCTGCCTTATACATATTAAGCTCCGCCTCCTGCCTGCCAATCTGCTCCTGCATGGTACTAGTCTCCGCCCTCAGACTGTTTATTTCCTCCTGCAGGTAAGCAGGCTCTGGGAACTCGTTTGGAGGGGGCGGGGGTGGCGGATGAAAGGTTGCTGGGCGGGGATCTCGAGGGGGTGGAGCAGGTGGGGGCGTTGATTCAAAATCAAATGCCTCCATCTGTTTGCAAGCCTACAAAATTATAGAAACATGAGCACCAATACCAGTTAATTGAATGCAGTATATAATGAAACTTGCCTTAGTGACCACCTCTATATAAAGACCACTTTTTAATACAAGAGGCCCAGAGGGCCTGTATCGCTCACCTGGTTTTTTGTTAGTAATTATCACAAGACTCTGACAATTAGAAAAATAAGCAAAATTGACTCCCAAAGTTTTTAATTTTGAATCACAACCATACAATGATGCTATTGGATAACATACAAATATGCTATCCAATACATAGGTTTCAGAGACAAAGTAATTTATATGAAAGTAGTAGCCTAATTGACCTTTTTGACCTCGCATCTATTGCCGTCTAAGGCCCCGGGGGTCAGCCCTATCATTTGTACAATTTCAAATCCCAACCCTATAAGGATGCTACCATTGCATTATAAGTGCTCTTCCATTCTTAGTTGCAGAGAAGAAGTCTTTTATATGGAAATACACTAAAATTAACCCCTTTTGACCCCACCCTTCGAGGCCCCTGGAGGTCAGCCCCATCATTTGCAAAATTTTGAATCCAAATCCTATAAGGATGTAACCATTGCATTATGGGCGTAATCCCATGATAAGTTGCAGAGAAAAAGTCATTTATATGGAAATTGACCACTTTTGACCCCGCCCCTCAGGCCCCCGGGGGTCAGCCCCTATCATTTGCACAATTTGAGAATCCCCACCCTATAAGGATGCTACCATTGCATTATGGGTGCTATACCATGCTTAGTTGCAGAGAAGAAGTCGTTAATATGGAAATATCCAAATTGGCCCCTTTTGACCCCGCCCCTCAGGCCCCCCAGGGGGTCAGCCCCATGATTTGCACAATTTGGAATCCCAACCCTATAGAATGCTACCATTGCATTATGGGTGCTATACCACGCTTAGTTGCAGAGAAGAAGTTCATTTATATGGAAATAGCCAAATTGACCCTTTTGACCCCGCCCCTTCAAGCTCCCAGGGGGGGTCAGCCCTATTCATTTGCACAATTTTGAATCCCCACCTCTATAAGGATGCTACCATTGCATTATGGGTGCTATACCATGCTTAGTTTTAGAAAAGAAGTCGTTTATATGGAAATAGCCAAATTGGCCCCTTTTGAACCCGCCCCTCAGGCCCCCGGGAGGTCAGCCCCATTATTTGTACAATTTTGAATCCCCACCCTATAAGGATGGCTACCATTGCATTATGGGTGCTATCCCACGCATCTAGTGGTTTCAGAGAAGAAGTTGTTTATATGGAAATAGCCAAATTGACCCCTTTTGACCCTGCCCTCAGGCCCCCCCGGGGGTCAGCCCCATACATTTTGTACAATTTTGGAATCCCAACCCTATAACGATACTTACCATTGCATTATGAGTGCTATCTCTTGCTTTAGTTTCAGAGAAGAAGTCGCTTTTACTGAAAAATAGCCAAATGGACCATCCCTTTTGACCCCTGCCCCTCAGGACCCCAGGGGAGGTAAAGACCCATCATTTGCGGACAATGATTTTGAAATCCCACCATTATAAGATGTTGACTACCATTGCATTATGGGTGCTTAACTTCCCGGATGCTTTGGTTTTCAGAGAGAAGCAGTCGTTGTATATGGAAATAGCCAAAAATTGACCACCTTTTGACCCCTGCCATCAGGCCCCACTGGGGGCTGCACCATCATCTGTACCATTTTGGAATCCCCACCCTAGTATATGATTACAACCATTGAATGTATGTGTGGCCTATCTCTTGCGTAGTTCGCAGAGAAGAAGTCGACTTTTATGGAAAATAGCACAAATTGACCCCACATTTGACCCACGCCCCTCAGGCTCCCCGGGGGGTCAGCCCCATCATTTGTACAATTTTGAATCCCAACCATATAAGGATGCTACCATCTGCATTATGGGTGCTATCCCATGCTTGGTTTTTCAGAGAAGAAGTCGTTTATATGGAAATAGCCAAATTGACCCCACTTTTGGCCCCGCCCCACAGCCCCCGGGGGATCAGCCCCATCATTTGTACAATTTTCAGTTTGTAGTTGCCCATAAGGATGCTACCAGTCAATATTTTGTTGAAATCCGACCAGTGTTTATGGAGAAGAAGTCGATTGTTGCGGGTATCGCCCGTTGCGGTATCCCATAAGCTCACCTCGTGTTCC